>NW_027552211.1:220000-368486 GCF_045843805.1 Urocitellus parryii
CTAGGAGGGTATGGGTTAGTGTCAGGGATTCAGTATTTTGAATGGAAAATAGGAAAATGAATCCAATGTGTATGCAATTATGTGCTACACAAAAATCTTCCCACTCTCATCAAGAACAATGCCTTGACATTACCTTTGCCCCAAGTAAGACACAATTCGAAGAGAAGAGTTAGAAAATCTGTGAATACATATATACAATGGAAAATGCTCAGGAGTTCACAACCTTGGAGGTGGTAGAGGAGCTTCCATAAGTAAGGGACAAGGTAAACACTCCACAAACATGGAGCTCTGCTGGCCTAAAGACTTCTTGGGAAACTGCCTCTGAGTTTGGACACTTGAAATATATGTTGTTGTCAGGAGCTTTATCTTCCTTTGTAGTGAGACCATCAAAGCTTGTTCTGCATCTATGTGACCGGGAGGACATGGTTTCTGATTTTCCAATGAACATGAGGCAGCAGTGCTGAATTCTCTCTTTGTAGGTAAACTGTGGCCACTGGGGTCTAAGTGTTTCCCCGTGTGGACTGTGAGGCCATTTGGTCATCCTCCACTTTTCCTGGTGTTTCTTGCTGCTTCACTGGGAGTTTCCTATTTGCTTCATGAAATACAAGGAGTTCAACTGGGACAGAGTGCTGGAGGGAGTTCTGTCACGTGTGCTGACTCAGGGTCCGAGGAGAATGCACCAACCAGGCTTCTATCCCACAGAGCTTGCCCCCTTGACCATAGCAACCTGATTCTGAACATTGCCCGGAAACCTCTCCATATAACAAGATGCCTTTACATATAAGGGTCTGCTGGCTGCACTGTGTCAGTCACAAGCCATGTGGAAGCCAATGGCAGATCCACATGGCCCCACCACAGATGTTTTATCACACACCTGCACACCACTGCTCTAGGCCCACTCATCAGCAGGCTCCAACTTACTGGCATCTCTGTTCTACACCGTTTTCATGAAACCCAGTCAATCAAGGCACTGTCTGGTACACTCATGATCAGCAACAGGACATCCAAAGGTTCTCCAGTGCCACCTGGTCATGGGAATTTCAAAAATTTCATGGTATTTATCAAGCCATTTTTCAAGGATGAACTTGGAGGCACTGTGGGTTTCTATTCATTCAGGAACCACTAAATGGTGAGGAAGCTCATTTCAATGAAAGCTCTAGAGGAACACTCAGAGGCAAGGCTTCCCAAGAGTGGCCAAAAGGTCACATCAAGCCAGGCCCATTGAGGTCTACAATGTGAGGTCCCTGTGTGTTTTGACTCTCAATTATGGCTGGAAGGTCTTTAAGAAAAAAATCATGTTATATCCTGGCTGAGATTCCCAGTGCTCTGTGCAAAGCCACCCTGGACCTAGATCTCAGTTTCCAAGGGCAACTCTCATGCGTGGCCTCCTAAATTCCCAACACAATTCATGGCAATACTTCTCTGAGTTCAGTTCCAGAACTCAGTCTATAAGGAGAATCACGCCAGAGTTCAAGACCAGGTGGACCAAGTCATCCCTTCCAACCGCCACAGAAATGACCACAATTCAAACCAAAACACTGCCACATGTCCCTCATCTTCTTCCATATAGACACTCATCATAACCTCTGGCTGGAGGTTTCCATGAGGGGGGCAGCCCAAGACAGTGTCTAGAGTAAGCTCCCTTGCCCCTCATTTGCCTAATGTCTGGGTGGCCTGGACACCCTTACTGTGACCAAGGAGTGATCAAATAGGCCTGCCATTAATACTGCTCTACTTCTCCAATTTGAGGCCTACTGACTTTCGGGTATAGATTCTTTTTGTGTATTGGAGACATGAGAAAACCCAAGAACCTATGGGCTAGCCTCTGCAGGGCTTTGAAGAACTCATTTGACCCAAAGGATCCCTATTCTCACTTGATGGAGGTCAGGAACTTTCCAGAGGAAAGCGAGAGACTTCATCCACAATGACTGCTCTTTTTGCCATTTTGGCTTTGGATGCACACATGGGATCTTTCGTTAATCCATCAGGTGCTGAGAATCTAAGCCACAGCCTCACACAGGGCCAAGAGGCTGATTCACACACATCCCTTTGCACAGGAATTAAGCAAAAAGCCACAGGTGATGCCCATTCATTTCCATTTGAAAACTGTTTACTTCAGGCTTCACAAAGGGGTAGCCTGAGGCAAAGACCTTCCTGACAGTCAGGGCAACAGAACAATAGGTAAGCAAAAGGCCCAAAGCAGGGTTTCTCCACTGACACTTTACTGGTCACACTGATATCTAAGTTTTCTGAGATGCTTGCCATTCCCTTCAGTTATCCAGTACATGGCCATGTCACAGAGCTGGGAGGTGGTACATATCTTGGACACAAAACCATGAGCCTATTCTGGAGAGTGGCCAGAATTCAGGAAGAAAACAGGAACTTAGCAAGATAGTAGGTGTTGCCCATAGATAAGGGAAGCCCCAGTCCATTCATAAATCGGAAAAGATGAATGCTGGAAAGTTTTCTACTAGACAGGACACATCCATTGATTCATTCTCTTTTCCAATGTCTACAACCAGGGATACAGTGGGATACACAGACATAGAAACACTCGCCTTGTCAAACGTCTTACTAGAAACAGGCCACTAAAAAAGAAACAAACTGCCTTTCCTACCTATTCTCAGAACATGAGACAAAACCATAAACTCACAACAACACCCACTAAGGCACCTCCTTCCCCCAAGTAGGTCTGTGACTATCCAGAGTGTCTTCTGTCTGGTGGGCCATTCAATGTTCCCCCAAAATGGCCCGTCCTCTCTCAGATCTGGCCTCCTTGGCCTACTCAATGAACTTGTCAGGAGCCACCAGTGAGCCACTCACTACCTGCTTTCTCAGAACTAAGTCACCTCTTCAGAGCTTTCCTGGCATTTGGTCATCCTCACATCAGTAGGTACCAAGAAAGACTGACTCTGTCCTTGGTAAATGCAAACAAGTGAGCCCACTGGGACTGGGACTGAAACTGGCTCTGGGTGCCTGGCTTCCTGGTTGCCAAGTTCAGAGAGTTCCATCACAAAAGAAGTGAGGTGAGGTCACTTCCTTCAGGAACTGAATGAGGTCACTGCCTTGGCAACCAAATTGTCCTAACAGTTGCTTCCAAGGGTCCTATGAGATGGAGGCTGCCCCTGCTTCCTGTGACACTTTCACAAGTTAGAATGGTATATCCTCCATAGGCACCCAGGAACAGCTTTCCACACAGGCCTGGTTTGGTCCATCTTGTCTACATTAAGAAGTGTGCGGCTCATTCAGACACAACCCTTCATCCTGACCAGGTTGTTTGCCATGGAAGATGACTTTTGCTCTCTCATGTCCTTCAGAGCTGCCTACATCTTCTCCAGGGATCATTTCTGCATGGACCTTTGAGTTCTCAGCAGGTGGAAGATCCCCTACATTCCTCTCTTGTAAGATCAACTCTGTCCCTGCTCTTCTGTAAAGTTGGATTGAGGAAACAGTGTATGGTTAGGGGTAAGAACATGTTTGATTTGGGTTAGGAATCATTCTACTGGATGAAGAATGGTATTGGGAACCTGCGATATTTATAATAATATATAGGTGAAGTATATGTATGAAAACAGAAATCTAAGTAAGCTTTGAAGCCCAGAAGGGCATTGGGCCCTTGACTGGGATACTTAGCTTTCAATTACATTCTGCACAGATGTCTCAGATAAATTGATATACAATGGCATAAGACCTTGTACCTTGCATGATTGAATGTGGAAGAGAACATCCATTCAAAAAGGGATTGTAGGTAGGATTAGGAAGATAGTCAGTAGGTTTACGAAGAAGAGTGATTATAACATTTGGACCAAAAGTTCTTTAGCAGTAGAGTGTCAGTTAGGAGTAGATGTAAATGTCAGCACATGTGAAGAGTCAGTCACAAGAATGAATATGGGAAATTATGTAGGAAAGCAGATATCAATAGAGACATTGGGAAATCAGTCAAAGTATAAAGTGAGTGATAGGATTAGATATTTTCAACAGGGTTGAGGTTGAATATGCAATCTTAGGACGAAGCAACTGTGTAGTCACCAATAGGATTGACATTTGAGAGCATTAGGCACCTGGACAAGGATGTTTTTAGTAATCCATGCTCACTTTCCATTTAGACTTTGGTACAATCATAAGTGTGAACTTCGCATTATGTGTCCAGAATATCACTGTGATAAAATGTATATGTAGATCAGGTGACATGAGTATTTCTTCCACCATTTCTGGGAGCAATATCTTGAAGACGTATTGATTAGTATTTGGGGGCACCAATAGGTGTACCCTGTGTCTATGAAAATAGAGATAATGCATGAACAGACCATACTGCGAATAAATAATATAACTGGTTCCAATTTACATAATGGATTGAACTGATACCTGAAAATATATAGGAAATCTAATATTGATACACAATCATTCATTCCAACCAGTTATATATCTAATGGTAATATTAGGGTTACGGTTTACCATGAAGGCTGTGTGATATTTGCTTGAAAAGTGATTATGGAAATTGAAAATAATGTTTTTGGAAAGAAGTCTCATGAAATGACCAGTCCAGAAACATACAGGAGTACATGTGTTCTGAAGCAGGAAGTGATTGAAAGTGAACCAAATGCCTGGAAATTTGTGAACTTGTGGAAGAAATATATATCCTATGATGTGCATCAACTGAAGAAATAGTGATGTACCAGTGTCGAAAAAAAAAGAAACGTCAAAATACACACCATGTATCATAGGAATCTACTTGTATTGATGCTAAACTCGGTCAGTTACTGTAGAAATATTAGGATTTCTAAGCACCATTCACTAGGAAACAAATGTGTATTTCAGGTGGATTAATACTTCTGAGAATAATCTTTAGAAAAGATGATTATAAATCCACATACATGGACATGAATGAATTTAGGGAGTGTATAATAAGACACATATATTTCATACTTTGAAAAATCTGGAGAGTGTGTGTGTGTATATATATATATACACACACACACACTCACACACACATTCAAACAAAACACAGAGAGACTTTAAAAAGTAGAAATATATATGCCAATCAAAATTCATCATGAAATATATATCATCCACAGATCCAAAAATATTTAATTTACTGAACATGGATTTATGTATCATGTTGTTCAAGTAGAAAGCTCACCATAGGTTGAAATTTCAGTTCCAACAGCGTTTAGGAGGAGTGATCTCTTCCCACAATTTGTATCTGCCATGTCAGGAACCTCACAAGAATGTACGTGGGATACCAGGTAGGATTCTATATGTGCATGTAAAAATACATGTGCTGAATAGGCTACAGAGAAAGGGAGACAGGAATTTACATATTTGTTAACTTTACAAACACATGGAGAACTACTTCTCTTAAATTGGACTAGATTTATAACTCCTAGCCTTTATAATGCCAAAGGAAAGTCCAATTATACACCATGCCTCCTCTGAACTTCATGTATTGCTATTCTGTTTGGGTTATATTCCTCCATCATATCAGGATTGGTAATCAGAGTCTAGGAGGGTATGGGTTAGTGTCAGGGATTCAGTATTTTGAATGGAAAATAGGAAAATGAATCCAATGTGTATGCAATTATGTGCTACACAAAATCTTCCCACTCTCATCAAGAACATTAATGCCTTGACATTACCTTTGCCCCAAGTAAGACACAATTCGAAGAGAAGAGTTAGAAAATCTGTGAATACATATATACAATGGAAAATGCTCAGGAGTTCACAACCTTGGAGGTGGTAGAGGAGCTTCCATAAGTAAGGGACAAGGTAAACACTCCACAAACATGGAGCTCTGCTGGCCTAAAGACTTCTTGGGAAACTGCCTCTGAGTTTGGACACTTGAAATATATGTTGTTGTCAGGAGCTTTATCTTCCTTTGTAGTGAGACCATCAAAGCTTGTTCTGCATCTATGTGACCGGGAGGACATGGTTTCTGATTTTCCAATGAACATGAGGCAGCAGTGCTGAATTCTCTCTTTGTAGGTAAACTGTGGCCACTGGGGTCTAAGTGTTTCCCCGTGTGGACTGTGAGGCCATTTGGTCATCCTCCACTTTTCCTGGTATTTCTTGCTGCTTCACTGGGAGTTTCCTATTTGCTTCATGAAATACAAGGAGTTCAACTGGGACAGAGTGCTGGAGGGAGTTCTGTCACGTGTGCTGACTCAGGGTCCGAGGAGAATGCACCAACCAGGCTTCTATCCCACAGAGCTTGCCCCCTTGACCATAGCAACCTGATTCTGAACATTGCCCGGAAACCTCTCCATATAACAAGATGCCTTTACATATAAGGGTCTGCTGGCTGCACCGTGTCAGTCACAAGCCATGTGGAAGCCAATGGCAGATCCACATGGCCCCACCACAGATGTTTTATCACACACCTGCACACCACTGCTCTAGGCCCACTCATCAGCAGGCTCCAACTTACTGGCATCTCTGTTCTACACCGTTTTCATGAAACCCAGTCAATCAAGGCACTGTCTGGTACACTCATGATCAGCAACAGGACATCCAAAGGTTCTCCAGTGCCACCTGGTCATGGGAATTTCAAAAATTTCATGGTATTTATCAAGCCATTTTTCAAGGATGAACTTGGAGGCACTGTGGGTTTCTATTCATTCAGGAACCACTAAATGGTGAGGAAGCTCCTTTCAATGAAAGCTCTAGAGGAACACTCAGAGGCAAGGCTTCCCAAGAGTGGCCAAAAGGTCACATCAAGCCAGGCCCATTGAGGTCTACAATGTGAGGTCCCTGTGTGTTTTGACTCTCAATTATGGCTGGAAGGTCTTTAAGAAAAAAATCATGTTATATCCTGGCTGAGATTCCCAGTGCTCTGTGCAAAGCCACCCTGGACCTAGATCTCAGTTTCCAAGGGCAACTCTCATGCGTGGCCTCCTAAATTCCCAACACAATTCATGGCAATACTTCTCTGAGTTCAGTTCCAGAACTCAGTCTATAAGGAGAATCACGCCAGAGTTCAAGACCAGGTGGACCAAGTCATCCCTTCCAACCGCCACAGAAATGACCACAATTCAAACCAAAACACTGCCACATGTCCCTCATCTTCTTCCATATAGACACTCATCATAACCTCTGGCTGGAGGTTTCCATGAGGGGGGCAGCCCAAGACAGTGTCTAGAATAAGCTCCCTTGCCCCTCATTTGCCTAATGTCTGGGTGGCCTGGACACCCTTACTGTGACCAAGGAGTGATCAAATAGGCCTGCCATTAATACTGCTCTACTTCTCCAATTTGAGGCCTACTGACTTTCGGGTATAGATTCTTTTTGTGTATTGGAGACATGAGAAAACCCAAGAACCTATGGGCTAGCCTCTGCAGGGCTTTGAAGAACTCATTTGACCCAAAGGATCCCTATTCTCACTTGATGGAGGTCAGGAACTTTCCAGAGGAAAGCGAGAGACTTCATCCACAATGACTGCTCTTTTTGCCATTTTGGCTTTGGATGCACACATGGGATCTTTCGTTAATCCATCAGGTGCTGAGAATCTAAGCCACAGCCTCACACAGGGCCAAGAGGCTGATTCACACACATCCCTTTGCACAGGAATTAAGCAAAAAGCCACAGGTGATGCCCATTCATTTCCATTTGAAAACTGTTTACTTCAGGCTTCACAAAGGGGTAGCCTGAGGCAAAGACCTTCCTGACAGTCAGGGCAACAGAACAATAGGTAAGCAAAAGGCCCAAAGCAGGGTTTCTCCACTGACACTTTACTGGTCACACTGATATCTAAGTTTTCTGAGATGCTTGCCATTCCCTTCAGTTATCCAGTACATGGCCATGTCACAGAGCTGGGAGGTGGTACATATCTTGGACACAAAACCATGAGCCTATTCTGGAGAGTGGCCAGAATTCAGGAAGAAAACAGGAACTTAGCAAGATAGTAGGTGTTGCCCATAGATAAGGGAAGCCCCAGTCCATTCATAAATCGGAAAAGATGAATGCTGGAAAGTTTTCTACTAGACAGGACACATCCATTGATTCATTCTCTTTTCCAATGTCTACAACCAGGGATACAGTGGGATACACAGACATAGAAACACTCGCCTTGTCAAACGTCTTACTAGAAACAGGCCACTAAAAAAGAAACAAACTGCCTTTCCTACCTATTCTCAGAACATGAGACAAAACCATAAACTCACAACAACACCCACTAAGGCACCTCCTTCCCCCAAGTAGGTCTGTGACTATCCAGAGTGTCTTCTGTCTGGTGGGCCATTCAATGTTCCCCCAAAATGGCCCGTCCTCTCTCAGATCTGGCCTCCTTGGCCTACTCAATGAACTTGTCAGGAGCCACCAGTGAGCCACTCACTACCTGCTTTCTCAGAACTAAGTCCCCTCTTCAGAGCTTTCCTGGCATTTGGTCATCCTCACATCAGTAGGTACCAAGAAAGACTGACTCTGTCCTTGGTAAATGCAAACAAGTGAGCCCACTGGGACTGGGACTGAAACTGGCTCTGGGTGCCTGGCTTCCTGGTTGCCAAGTTCAGAGAGTTCCATCACAAAAGAAGTGAGGTGAGGTCACTTCCTTCAGGAACTGAATGAGGTCACTGCCTTGGCAACCAAATTGTCCTAACAGTTGCTTCCAAGGGTCCTATGAGATGGAGGCTGCCCCTGCTTCCTGTGACACTTTCACAAGTTAGAATGGTATATCCTCCATAGGCACCCAGGAACAGCTTTCCACACAGGCCTGGTTTGGTCCATCTTGTCTACATTAAGAAGTGTGCGGCTCATTCAGACACAACCCTTCATCCTGACCAGGTTGTTTGCCATGGAAGATGACTTTTGCTCTCTCATGTCCTTCAGAGATGCCTACATCTTCTCCAGGGATCATTTGTGCATGGACCTTTGAGTTCTCAGCAGGTGGAAGATCCCCTACATTCCTCTCTTGTAAGATCAACTCTGTCCCTGCTCTTCTGTAAAGTTGGATTGAGGAAACAGTGTATGGTTAGGGGTAAGAACATGTTTGATTTGGGTTAGGAATCATTCTACTGGATGAAGAATGGTATTGGGAACCTGCGATATTTATAATAATATATAGGTGAAGTATATGTATGAAAACAGAAATCTAAGTAAGCTTTGAAGCCCAGAAGGGCATTGGGCCCTTGACTGGGATACTTAGCTTTCAATTACATTCTGCACAGATGTCTCAGATAAATTGATATACAATGGCATAAGACCTTGTACCTTGCATGATTGAATGTGGAAGAGAACATCCATTCAAAAAGGGATTGTAGGTAGGATTAGGAAGATAGTCAGTAGGTTTACGAAGAAGAGTGATTATAACATTTGGACCAAAAGTTCTTTAGCAGTAGGGTGTCAGTTAGAGAGTAGATGTAAATGTCAGCACATGTGAAGAGTCAGTCACAAGAATGAATATGGGAAATTATGTAGGAAAGCAGATATCAATAGAGACATTGGGAAATCAGTCAAAGTATAAAGTGAGTGATAGGATTAGATATTTTCAACAGGGTTGAGGTTGAATATGTAATCTTAGGACGAAGCAACTGTGTAGTCACCAATAGGATTGACATTTGAGAGCATTATTCACCTGGACAAGGATGTTTTTAGTAATCCATGCTCACTTTCCATTTAGACTTTGGTACAATCATAAGTGTGAACTTCGCATTATGTGTCCAGAATATCACTGTGATAAAATGTATATGTAGATCAGGTGACGTGAGTATTTCTTCCACCATTTCTGGGAGCAATATCTTGAAGACGTATTGATTAGTATTTGGGGGCACCAATAGGTGTACCCTGTGTCTATGAAAATAGAGATAATGCATGAACAGACCATACTGCGAATAAATAATATAACTGGTTCCAATTTACATAATGGATTGAACTGATACCTGAAAATATATAGGAAATCTAATATTGATACACAATCATTCATTCCAACCAGTTATATATCTAATGGTAATATTAGGGTTACGGTTTACCATGAAGGCTGTGTGATATTTGCTTGAAAAGTGATTATGGAAATTGAAAATAATGTTTTTGGAAAGAAGTCTCATGAAATGACCAGTCCAGAAACATACAGGAGTACATGTGTTCTGAAGCAGGAAGTGATTGAAAGTGAACCAAATGCCTGGAAATTTGTGAACTTGTGGAAGAAATATATATCCTATGATGTGCATCAACTGAAGAAATAGTGATGTACCAGTGTCGAAAAAAAAAGAAACGTCAAAATACACACCATGTATCATAGGAATCTACTTGCATTGATGCTAAACTCGGTCAGTTACTGTAGAAATATTAGGATTTCTAAGCACCATTCACTAGGAAACAAATGTGTATTTCAGGTGGATTAATACTTCTGAGAATAATCTTTAGAAAAGATGATTATAAATCCACATACATGGACATGAATGAATTTAGGGAGTGTATAATAAGACACATATATTTCATACTTTGAAAAATCTGGAGAGTGTGTGTGTGTATATATATATATATATATATATATATATATATATATATACACACACACACACACACACATTCAAACAAAACACAGAGAGACTTTAAAAAGTAGAAATATATATGCCAATCAAAATTCATCATGAAATATATATCATCCACAGATCCAAAAATATTTAATTTACTGAACATGGATTTATGTATCATGTTGTTCAAGTAGAAAGCTCACCATAGGTTGAAATTTCAGTTCCAACAGCGTTTAGGAGGAGTGATCTCTTCCCACAATTTGTATCTGCCATGTCAGGAACCTCACAAGAATGTACGTGGGATACCAGGTAGGATTCTATATGTGCATGTAAAAATACATGTGCTGAATAGGCTACAGAGAAAGGGAGACAGGAATTTACATATTTGTTAACTTTACAAACACATGGAGAACTACTTCTCTTAAATTGGACTAGATTTATAACTCCTAGCCTTTATAATGCCAAAGGAAAGTCCAATTATACACCATCCCTCCTCTGACCTTCATGTATTGCTATTCTGTTTGGGTTATATTCCTCCATCATATCAGGATTGGTAATCAGAGTCTAGGAGGGTATGGGTTAGTGTCAGGGATTCAGTATTTTGAATGGAAAATAGGAAAATGAATCCAATGTGTATGCAATTATGTGCTACACAAAAATCTTCCCACTCTCATCAAGAACAATGCCTTGACATTACCTTTGCCCCAAGTAAGACACAATTCGAAGAGAAGAGTTAGAAAATCTGTGAATACATATATACAATGGAAAATGCTCAGGAGTTCACAACCTTGGAGGTGGTAGAGGAGCTTCCATAAGTAAGGGACAAGGTAAACACTCCACAAACATGGAGCTCTGCTGGCCTAAAGACTTCTTGGGAAACTGCCTCTGAGTTTGGACACTTGAAATATATGTTGTTGTCAGGAGCTTTATCTTCCTTTGTAGTGAGACCATCAAAGCTTGTTCTGCATCTATGTGACCGGGAGGACATGGTTTCTGATTTTCCAATGAACATGAGGCAGCAGTGCTGAATTCTCTCTTTGTAGGTAAACTGTGGCCACTCAGGTCTAAGTGTTTCCCCGTGTGGACTGTGAGGCCATTTGGTCATCCTCCACTTTTCCTGGTGTTTCTTGCTGCTTCACTGGGAGTTTCCTATTTGCTTCATGAAATACAAGGAGTTCAACTGGGACAGAGTGCTGGAGGGAGTTCTGTCACGTGTGCTGACTCAGGGTCCGAGGAGAATGCACCAACCAGGCTTCTATCCCACAGAGCTTGCCCCCTTGACCATAGCAACCTGATTCTGAACATTGCCCGGAAACCTCTCCATATAACAAGATGCCTTTACATATAAGGGTCTGCTGGCTGCACCGTGTCAGTCACAAGCCATGTGGAAGCCAATGGCAGATCCACATGGCCCCACCACAGATGTTTTATCACACACCTGCACACCACTGCTCTAGGCCCACTCATCAGCAGGCTCCAACTTACTGGCATCTCTGTTCTACACCGTTTTCATGAAACCCAGTCAATCAAGGCACTGTCTGGTACACTCATGATCAGCAACAGGACATCCAAAGGTTCTCCAGTGCCACCTGGTCATGGGAATTTCAAAAATTTCATGGTATTTATCAAGCCATTTTTCAAGGATGAACTTGGAGGCACTGTGGGTTTCTATTCATTCAGGAACCACTAAATGGTGAGGAAGCTCATTTCAATGAAAGCTCTAGAGGAACACTCAGAGGCAAGGCTTCCCAAGAGTGGCCAAAAGGTCACATCAAGCCAGGCCCATTGAGGTCTACAATGTGAGGTCCCTGTGTGTTTTGACTCTCAATTATGGCTGGAAGGTCTTTAAGAAAAAAATCATGTTATATCCTGGCTGAGATTCCCAGTGCTCTGTGCAAAGCCACCCTGGACCTAGATCTCAGTTTCCAAGGGCAACTCTCATGCGTGGCCTCCTAAATTCCCAACACAATTCATGGCAATACTTCTCTGAGTTCAGTTCCAGAACTCAGTCTATAAGGAGAATCACGCCAGAGTTCAAGACCAGGTGGACCAAGTCATCCCTTCCAACCGCCACAGAAATGACCACAATTCAAACCAAAACACTGCCACATGTCCCTCATCTTCTTCCATATAGACACTCATCATAACCTCTGGCTGGAGGTTTCCATGAGGGGGGCAGCCCAAGACAGTGTCTAGAATAAGCTCCCTTGCCCCTCATTTGCCTAATGTCTGGGTGGCCTGGACACCCTTACTGTGACCAAGGAGTGATCAAATAGGCCTGCCATTAATACTGCTCTACTTCTCCAATTTGAGGCCTACTGACTTTCGGGTATAGATTCTTTTTGTGTATTGGAGACATGAGAAAACCCAAGAACCTATGGGCTAGCCTCTGCAGGGCTTTGAAGAACTCATTTGACCCAAAGGATCCCTATTCTCACTTGATGGAGGTCAGGAACTTTCCAGAGGAAAGCGAGAGACTTCATCCACAATGACTGCTCTTTTTGCCATTTTGGCTTTGGATGCACACATGGGATCTTTCGTTAATCCATCAGGTGCTGAGAATCTAAGCCACAGCCTCACACAGGGCCAAGAGGCTGATTCACACACATCCCTTTGCACAGGAATTAAGCAAAAAGCCACAGGTGATGCCCATTCATTTCCATTTGAAAACTGTTTACTTCAGGCTTCACAAAGGGGTAGCCTGAGGCAAAGACCTTCCTGACAGTCAGGGCAACAGAACAATAGGTAAGCAAAAGGCCCAAAGCAGGGTTTCTCCACTGACACTTTACTGGTCACACTGATATCTAAGTTTTCTGAGATGCTTGCCATTCCCTTCAGTTATCCAGTACATGGCCATGTCACAGAGCTGGGAGGTGGTACATATCTTGGACACAAAACCATGAGCCTATTCTGGAGAGTGGCCAGAATTCAGGAAGAAAACAGGAACTTAGCAAGATAGTAGGTGTTGCCCATAGATAAGGGAAGCCCCAGTCCATTCATAAATCGGAAAAGATGAATGCTGGAAAGTTTTCTACTAGACAGGACACATCCATTGATTCATTCTCTTTTCCAATGTCTACAACCAGGGATACAGTGGGATACACAGACATAGAAACACTCGCCTTGTCAAACGTCTTACTAGAAACAGGCCACTAAAAAAGAAACAAACTGCCTTTCCTACCTATTCTCAGAACATGAGACAAAACCATAAACTCACAACAACACCCACTAAGGCACCTCCTTCCCCCAAGTAGGTCTGTGACTATCCAGAGTGTCTTCTGTCTGGTGGGCCATTCAATGTTCCCCCAAAATGGCCCGTCCTCTCTCAGATCTGGCCTCCTTGGCCTACTCAATGAACTTGTCAGGAGCCACCAGTGAGCCACTCACTACCTGCTTTCTCAGAACTAAGTCACCTCTTCAGAGCTTTCCTGGCATTTGGTCATCCTCACATCAGTAGGTACCAAGAAAGACTGACTCTGTCCTTGGTAAATGCAAACAAGTGAGCCCACTGGGACTGGGACTGAAACTGGCTCTGGGTGCCTGGCTTCCTGGTTGCCAAGTTCAGAGAGTTCCATCACAAAAGAAGTGAGGTGAGGTCACTTCCTTCAGGAACTGAATGAGGTCACTGCCTTGGCAACCAAATTGTCCTAACAGTTGCTTCCAAGGGTCCTATGAGATGGAGGCTGCCCCTGCTTCCTGTGACACTTTCACAAGTTAGAATGGTATATCCTCCATAGGCACCCAGGAACAGCTTTCCACACAGGCCTGGTTTGGTCCATCTTGTCTACATTAAGAAGTGTGCGGCTCATTCAGACACAACCCTTCATCCTGACCAGGTTGTTTGCCATGGAAGATGACTTTTGCTCTCTCATGTCCTTCAGAGCTGCCTACATCTTCTCCAGGGATCATTTGTGCATGGACCTTTGAGTTCTCAGCAGGTGGAAGATCCCCTACATTCCTCTCTTGTAAGATCAACTCTGTCCCTGCTCTTCTGTAAAGTTGGATTGAGGAAACAGTGTATGGTTAGGGGTAAGAACATGTTTGATTTGGGTTAGGAATCATTCTACTGGATGAAGAATGGTATTGGGAACCTGCGATATTTATAATAATATATAGGTGAAGTATATGTATGAAAACAGAAATCTAAGTAAGCTTTGAAGCCCAGAAGGGCATTGGGCCCTTGACTGGGATACTTAGCTTTCAATTACATTCTGCACAGATGTCTCAGATAAATTGATATACAATGGCATAAGACCTTGTACCTTGCATGATTGAATGTGGAAGAGAACATCCATTCAAAAAGGGATTGTAGGTAGGATTAGGAAGATAGTCAGTAGGTTTACGAAGAAGAGTGATTATAACATTTGGACCAAAAGTTCTTTAGCAGTAGGGTGTCAGTTAGAGAGTAGATGTAAATGTCAGCACATGTGAAGAGTCAGTCACAAGAATGAATATGGGAAATTATGTAGGAAAGCAGATATCAATAGAGACATTGGGAAATCAGTCAAAGTATAAAGTGAGTGATAGGATTAGATATTTTCAACAGGGTTGAGGTTGAATATGTAATCTTAGGACGAAGCAACTGTGTAGTCACCAATAGGATTGACATTTGAGAGCATTATTCACCTGGACAAGGATGTTTTTAGTAATCCATGCTCACTTTCCATTTAGACTTTGGTACAATCATAAGTGTGAACTTCGCATTATGTGTCCAGAATATCACTGTGATAAAATGTATATGTAGATCAGGTGACGTGAGTATTTCTTCCACCATTTCTGGGAGCAATATCTTGAAGACGTATTGATTAATATTTGGGGGCACCAATAGGTGTACCCTGTGTCTATGAAAATAGAGATAATGCATGAACAGACCATACTGCGAATAAATAATATAACTGGTTCCAATTTACATAATGGATTGAACTGATACCTGAAAATATATAGGAAATCTAATATTGATACACAATCATTCATTCCAACCAGTTATATATCTAATGGTAATATTAGGGTTACGGTTTACCATGAAGGCTGTGTGATATTTGCTTGAAAAGTGATTATGGAAATTGAAAATAATGTTTTTGGAAAGAAGACTCATGAAATGACCAGTCCAGAAACATACAGGAGTACATGTGTTCTGAAGCAGGAAGTGATTGAAAGTGAACCAAATGCCTGGAAATTTGTGAACTTGTGGAAGAAATATATATCCTATGATGTGCATCAACTGAAGAAATAGTGATGTACCAGTGTCGAAAAAAAAAAGAAACGTCAAAATACACACCATGTATCATACGAATCTACTTGCATTGATGCTAAACTCGGTCAGTTACTGTAGAAATATTAGGATTTCTAAGCACCATTCACTAGGAAACAAATGTGTATTTCAGGTGGATTAATACTTCTGAGAATAATCTTTAGAAAAGATGATTATAAATCCACATACATGGACATGAATGAATTTAGGGAGTGTATAATAAGACACATATATTTCATACTTTGAAAAATCTGGAGAGTGTGTGTGTGTATATATATATATATATATATATATATATATATACACACAAACACACACACACACATTCAAACAAAACACAGAGAGACTTTAAAAAGTAGAAATATATATGCCAATCAAAATTCATCATGAAATATATATCATCCACAGATCCAAAAATATTTAATTTACTGAACATGGATTTATGTATCATGTTGTTCAAGTAGAAAGCTCACCATAGGTTGAAATTTCAGTTCCAACAGCGTTTAGGAGGAGTGATCTCTTCCCACAATTTGTATCTGCCATGTCAGGAACCTCACAAGAATGTACGTGGGATACCAGGTAGGATTCTATATGTGCATGTAAAAATACATGTGCTGAATAGGCTACAGAGAAAGGGAGACAGGAACTTACATATTTGTTAACTTTACAAACACATGGAGAACTACTTCTCTTAAATTGGACTAGATTTATAACTCCTAGCCTTTATAATGCCAAAGGAAAGTCCAATTATACACCATGCCTCCTCTGAACTTCATGTATTGCTATTCTGTTTGGGTTATATTCCTCCATCATATCAGGATTGGTAATCAGAGTCTAGGAGGGTATGGGTTAGTGTCAGGGATTCAGTATTTTGAATGGAAAATAGGAAAATGAATCCAATGTGTATGCAATTATGTGCTACACAAAAATCTTCCCACTCTCATCAAGAACATTAATGCCTTGACATTACCTTTGCCCCAAGTAAGACACAATTCGAAGAGAAGAGTTAGAAAATCTGTGAATACATATATACAATGGAAAATGCTCAGGAGTTCACAACCTTGGAGGTGGTAGAGGAGCTTCCATAAGTAAGGGACAAGGTAAACACTCCACAAACATGGAGCTCTGCTGGCCTAAAGACTTCTTGGGAAACTGCCTCTGAGTTTGGACACTTGAAATATATGTTGTTGTCAGGAGCTTTATCTTCCTTTGTAGTGAGACCATCAAAGCTTGTTCTGCATCTATGTGACCGGGAGGACATGGTTTCTGATTTTCCAATGAACATGAGGCAGCAGTGCTGAATTCTCTCTTTGTAGGTAAACTGTGGCCACTGGGGTCTAAGTGTTTCCCCGTGTGGACTGTGAGGCCATTTGGTCATCCTCCACTTTTCCTGGTGTTTCTTGCTGCTTCACTGGGAGTTTCCTATTTGCTTCATGAAATACAAGGAGTTCAACTGGGACACAGTGCTGGAGGGAGTTCTGTCACGTGTGCTGACTCAGGGTCCGAGGAGAATGCACCAACCAGGCTTCTATCCCACAGAGCTTGCCCCCTTGACCATAGCTACCTGATTCTGAACATTGCCCGGAAACCTCTCCATATAACAAGATGCCTTTACATATAAGGGTCTGCTGGCTGCACCGTGTCAGTCACAAGCCATGTGGAAGCCAATGGCAGATCCACATGGCCCCACCACAGATGTTTTATCACACACCTGCACACCACTGCTCTAGGCCCACTCATCAGCAGGCTCCAACTTACTGGCATCTCTGGTCTACACCGTTTTCATGAAACCCAGTCAATCAAGGCACTGTCTGGTACACTCATGATCAGCAACAGGACATCCAAAGGTTCTCCAGTGCCACCTGGTCATGGGAATTTCAAAAATTTCATGGTATTTATCAAGCCATTTTTCAAGGATGAACTTGGAGGCACTGTGGGTTTCTATTCATTCAGGAACCACTAAATGGTGAGGAAGCTCATTTCAATGAAAGCTCTAGAGGAACACTCAGAGGCAAGGCTTCCCAAGAGTGGCCAAAAGGTCACATCAAGCCAGACCCATTGAGGTCTACAATGTGAGGTCCCTGTGTGTTTTGACTCTCAATTATGGCTGGAAGGTCTTTAAGAAAAAAATCATGTTATATCCTGGCTGAGATTCCCAGTGCTCTGTGCAAAGCCACCCTGGACCTAGATCTCAGTTTCCAAGGGCAACTCTCATGCGTGGCCTCCTAAATTCCCAACACAATTCATGGCAATACTTCTCTGAGTTCAGTTCCAGAACTCAGTCTATAAGGAGAATCACGCCAGAGTTCAAGACCAGGTGGACCAAGTCATCCCTTCCAACCGCCACAGAAATGACCACAATTCAAACCAAAACACTGCCACATGTCCCTCATCTTCTTCCATATAGACACTCATCATAACCTCTGGCTGGAGGTTTCCATGAGGGGGGCAGCCCAAGACAGTGTCTAGAATAAGCTCCCTTGCCCCTCATTTGCCTAATGTCTGGGTGGCCTGGACACCCTTACTGTGACCAAGGAGTGATCAAATAGGCCTGCCATTAATACTGCTCTACTTCTCCAATTTGAGGCCTACTGACTTTCGGGTATAGATTCTTTTTGTGTATTGGAGACATGAGAAAACCCAAGAACCTATGGGCTAGCCTCTGCAGGGCTTTGAAGAACTCATTTGACCCAAAGGATCCCTATTCTCACTTGATGGAGGTCAGGAACTTTCCAGAGGAAAGCGAGAGACTTCATCCACAATGACTGCTCTTTTTGCCATTTTGGCTTTGGATGCACACATGGGATCTTTCGTTAATCCATCAGGTGCTGAGAATCTAAGCCACAGCCTCACACAGGGCCAAGAGGCTGATTCACACACATCCCTTTGCACAGGAATTAAGCAAAAAGCCACAGGTGATGCCCATTCATTTCCATTTGAAAACTGTTTACTTCAGGCTTCACAAAGGGGTAGCCTGAGGCAAAGACCTTCCTGACAGTCAGGGCAACAGAACAATAGGTAAGCAAAAGGCCCAAAGCAGGGTTTCTCCACTGACACTTTACTTGTCACACTGATATCTAAGTTTTCTGAGATGCTTGCCATTCCCTTCAGTTATCCAGTACATGGCCATGTCACAGAGCTGGGAGGTGGTACATATCTTGGACACAAAACCATGAGCCTATTCTGGAGAGTGGCCAGAATTCAGGAAGAAAACAGGAACTTAGCAAGATAGTAGGTGTTGCCCATAGATAAGGGAAGCCCCAGTCCATTCATAAATCGGAAAAGATGAATGCTGGAAAGTTTTCTACTAGACAGGACACATCCATTGATTCATTCTCTTTTCCAATGTCTACAACCAGGGATACAGTGGGATACACAGACATAAAAATACTCGCCTTGTCAAACGTCTTACTAGAAACAGGCCACTAAAAAAGAAACAAACTGCCTTTCCTACCTATTCTCAGAACATGAGACAAAACCATAAACTCACAACAACACCCACTAAGGCACCTCCTTCCCCCAAGTAGGTCTGTGACTATCCAGAGTGTCTTCTGTCTGGTGGGCCATTCAATGTTCCCCCAAAATGGCCCGTCCTCTCTCAGATCTGGCCTCCTTGGCCTACTCAATGAACTTGTCAGGAGCCACCAGTGAGCCACTCACTACCTGCTTTCTCAGAAAAGTCCCCTCTTCAGAGCTTTCCTGGCATTTGGTCATCCTCACATCAGTAGGTACCAAGAAAGACTGACTCTGTCCTTGGTAAATGCAAACAAGTGAGCCCACTGGGACTGGGACTGAAACTGGCTCTGGGTGCCTGGCTTCCTGGTTGCCAAGTTCAGAGAGTTCCATCACAAAAGAAGTGAGGTGAGGTCACTTCCTTCAGGAACTGAATGAGGTCACTGCCTTGGCAACCAAATTGTCCTAACAGTTGCTTCCAAGGGTCCTATGAGATGGAGGCTGCCCCTGCTTCCTGTGACACTTTCACAAGTTAGAATGGTATATCCTCCATAGGCACCCAGGAACAGCTTTCCACACAGGCCTGGTTTGGTCCATCTTGTCTACATTAAGAAGTGTGCGGCTCATTCAGACACAACCCTTCATCCTGACCAGGTTGTTTGCCATGGAAGATGACTTTTGCTCTCTCATGTCCTTCAGAGCTGCCTACATCTTCTCCAGGGATCATTTGTGCATGGACCTTTGAGTTCTCAGCAGGTGGAAGATCCCCTACATTCCTCTCTTGTAAGATCAACTCTGTCCCTGCTCTTCTGTAAAGTTGGATTGAGGAAACAGTGTATGGTTAGGGGTAAGAACATGTTTGATTTGGGTTAGGAATCATTCTACTGGATGAAGAATGGTATTGGGAACCTGCGATATTTATAATAATATATAGGTGAAGTATATGTATGAAAACAGAAATCTAAGTAAGCTTTGAAGCCCAGAAGGGCATTGGGCCCTTGACTGGGATACTTAGCTTTGAATTACATTCTGCACAGATGTCTCAGATAAATTGATATACAATGGCATAAGACCTTGTACCTTGCATGATTGAATGTGGAAGAGAACATCCATTCAAAAAGGGATTGTAGGTAGGATTAGGAAGATAGTCAGTAGGTTTACGAAGAAGAGTGATTATAACATTTGGACCAAAAGTTCTTTAGCAGTAGGGTGTCAGTTAGAGAGTAGATGTAAATGTCAGCACATGTGAAGAGTCAGTCACAAGAATGAATATGGGAAATTATGTAGGAAAGCAGATATCAATAGAGACATTGGGAAATCAGTCAAAGTATAAAGTGAGTGATAGGATTAGATATTTTCAACAGGGTTGAGGTTGAATATGTAATCTTAGGACGAAGCAACTGTGTAGTCACCAATAGGATTGACATTTGAGAGCATTAGGCACCTGGACAAGGATGTTTTTAGTAATCCATGCTCACTTTCCATTTAGACTTTGGTACAATCATAAGTGTGAACTTCGCATTATGTGTCCAGAATATCACTGTGATAAAATGTATATGTAGATCAGGTGACATGAGTATTTCTTCCACCATTTCTGGGAGCAATATCTTGAAGACGTATTGATTAGTATTTGGGGGCACCAATAGGTGTACCCTGTGTCTATGAAAATAGAGATAATGCATGAACAGACCATACTGCGAATAAATAATATAACTGGTTCCAATTTACATAATGGATTGAACTGATACCTGAAAATATATAGGAAATCTAATATTGATACACAATCATTCATTCCAACCAGTTATATATCTAATGGTAATATTAGGGTTACGGTTTACCATGAAGGCTGTGTGATATTTGCCTGAAAAGTGATTATGGAAATTGAAAATAATGTTTTTGGAAAGAAGTCTCATGAAATGACCAGTCCAGAAACATACAGGAGTACATGTGTTCTGAAGCAGGAAGTGATTGAAAGTGAACCAAATGCCTGGAAATTTGTGAACTTGTGGAAGAAATATATATCCTATGATGTGCATCAACTGAAGAAATAGTGATGTACCAGTGTCGAAAAAAAAAGAAACGTCAAAATACACACCATGTATCATACGAATCTACTTGCATTGATGCTAAACTCGGTCAGTTACTGTAGAAATATTAGGGTTTCTAAGCACCATTCACTAGGAAACAAATGTGTATTTCAGGTGGATTAATACTTCTGAGAATAATCTTTAGAAAAGATGATTTTAAATCCACATACATGGACATGAATGAATTTAGGGAGTGTATAATAAGACACATATATTTCATACTTTGAAAAATCTGGAGAGTGTGTGTGTGTATATATATGAGTGTGTGTGTGTGTATATACACACACACACACACACATTCAAACAAAACACAGAGAGACTTTAAAAAGTAGAAATATATATGCCAATCAAAATTCATCATGAAATATATATCATCCACAGATCCAAAAATATTTAATTTACTGAACATGGATTTATGTATCATGTTGTTCAAGTAGAAAGCTCACCATAGGTTGAAATTTCAGTTCCAACAGCGTTTAGGAGGAGTGATCTCTTCCCACAATTTGTATCTGCCATGTCAGGAACCTCACAAGAATGTACGTGGGATACCAGGTAGGATTCTATATGTGCATGTAAAAATACATGTGCTGAATAGGCTACAGAGAAAGGGAGACAGGAATTTACATATTTGTTAACTTTACAAACACATGGAGAACTACTTCTCTTAAATTGGACTAGATTTATAACTCCTAGCCTTTATAATGCCAAAGGAAAGTCCAATTATACACCATGCCTCCTCTGAACTTCATGTATTGCTATTCTGTTTGGGTTATATTCCTCCATCATATCAGGATTGGTAATCAGAGTCTAGGAGGGTATGGGTTAGTGTCAGGGATTCAGTATTTTGAATGGAAAATAGGAAAATGAATCCAATGTGTATGCAATTATGTGCTACACAAAAATCTTCCCACTCTCATCAAGAACAATGCCTTGACATTACCTTTGCCCCAAGTAAGACACAATTCGAAGAGAAGAGTTAGAAAATCTGTGAATACATATATACAATGGAAAATGCTCAGGAGTTCACAACCTTGGAGGTGGTAGAGGAGCTTCCATAAGTAAGGGACAAGGTAAACACTCCACAAACATGGAGCTCTGCTGGCCTAAAGACTTCTTGGGAAACTGCCTCTGAGTTTGGACACTTGAAATATATGTTGTTGTCAGGAGCTTTATCTTCCTTTGTAGTGAGACCATCAAAGCTTGTTCTGCATCTATGTGACCGGGAGGACATGGTTTCTGATTTTCCAATGAACATGAGGCAGCAGTGCTGAATTCTCTCTTTGTAGGTAAACTGTGGCCACTGGGGTCTAAGTGTTTCCCCGTGTGGACTGTGAGGCCATTTGGTCATCCTCCACTTTTCCTGGTGTTTCTTGCTGCTTCACTGGGAGTTTCCTATTTGCTTCATGAAATACAAGGAGTTCAACTGGGACAGAGTGCTGGAGGGAGTTCTGTCACGTGTGCTGACTCAGGGTCCGAGGAGAATGCACCAACCAGGCTTCTATCCCACAGAGCTTGCCCCCTTGACCATAGCAACCTGATTCTGAACATTGCCCGGAAACCTCTCCATATAACAAGATGCCTTTACATATAAGGGTCTGCTGGCTGCACCGTGTCAGTCACAAGCCATGTGGAAGCCAATGGCAGATCCACATGGCCCCACCACAGATGTTTTATCACACACCTGCACACCACTGCTCTAGGCCCACTCATCAGCAGGCTCCAACTTACTGGCATCTCTATTCTACACCGTTTTCATGAAACCCAGTCAATCAAGGCACTGTCTGGTACACTCATGATCAGCAACAGGACATCCAAAGGTTCTCCAGTGCCACCTGGTCATGGGAATTTCAAAAATTTCATGGTATTTATCAAGCCATTTTTCAAGGATGAACTTGGAGGCACTGTGGGTTTCTATTCATTCAGGAACCACTAAATGGTGAGGAAGCTCCTTTCAATGAAAGCTCTAGAGGAACACTCAGAGGCAAGGCTTCCCAAGAGTGGCCAAAAGGTCACATCAAGCCAGGCCCATTGAGGTCTACAATGTGAGGTCCCTGTGTGTTTTGACTCTCAATTATGGCTGGAAGGTCTTTAAGAAAAAAATCATGTTATATCCTGGCTGAGATTCCCAGTGCTCTGTGCAAAGCCACCCTGGACCTAGATCTCAGTTTCCAAGGGCAACTCTCATGCGTGGCCTCCTAAATTCCCAACACAATTCATGGCAATACTTCTCTGAGTTCAGTTCCAGAACTCAGTCTATAAGGAGAATCACGCCAGAGTTCAAGACCAGGTGGACCAAGTCATCCCTTCCAACCGCCACAGAAATGACCACAATTCAAACCAAAACACTGCCACATGTCCCTCATCTTCTTCCATATAGACACTCATCATAACCTCTGGCTGGAGGTTTCCATGAGGGGGGCAGCCCAAGACAGTGTCTAGAATAAGCTCCCTTGCCCCTCATTTGCCTAATGTCTGGGTGGCCTGGACACCCTTACTGTGACCAAGGAGTGATCAAATAGGCCTGCCATTAATACTGCTCTACTTCTCCAATTTGAGGCCTACTGACTTTCGGGTATAGATTCTTTTTGTGTATTGGAGACATGAGAAAACCCAAGAACCTATGGGCTAGCCTCTGCAGGGCTTTGAAGAACTCATTTGACCCAAAGGATCCCTATTCTCACTTGATGGAGGTCAGGAACTTTCCAGAGGAAAGCGAGAGACTTCATCCACAATGACTGCTCTTTTTGCCATTTTGGCTTTGGATGCACACATGGGATCTTTCGTTAATCCATCAGGTGCTGAGAATCTAAGCCACAGCCTCACACAGGGCCAAGAGGCTGATTCACACACATCCCTTTGCACAGGAATTAAGCAAAAAGCCACAGGTGATGCCCATTCATTTCCATTTGAAAACTGTTTACTTCAGGCTTCACAAAGGGGTAGCCTGAGGCAAAGACCTTCCTGACAGTCAGGGCAACAGAACAATAGGTAAGCAAAAGGCCCAAAGCAGGGTTTCTCCACTGACACTTTACTGGTCACACTGATATCTAAGTTTTCTGAGATGCTTGCCATTCCCTTCAGTTATCCAGTACATGGCCATGTCACAGAGCTGGGAGGTGGTACATATCTTGGACACAAAACCATGAGCCTATTTTGGAGAGTGGCCAGAATTCAGGAAGAAAACAGGAACTTAGCAAGATAGTAGGTGTTGCCCATAGATAAGGGAAGCCCCAGGCCATTCATAAATCGGAAAAGATGAATGCTGGAAAGTTTTCTACTAGACAGGACACATCCATTGATTCATTCTCTTTTCCAATGTCTACAACCAGGGATACAGTGGGATACACAGACATAAAAACACTCGCCTTGTCAAACGTCTTACTAGAAACAGGCCACTAAAAAAGAAACAAACTGCCTTTCCTACCTATTCTCAGAACATGAGACAAAACCATAAACTCACAACAACACCCACTAAGGCACCTCCTTCCCCCAAGTAGGTCTGTGACTATCCAGAGTGTCTTCTGTCTGGTGGGCCATTCAATGTTCCCCCAAAATGGCCCGTCCTCTCTCAGATCTGGCCTCCTTGGCCTACTCAATGAACTTGTCAGGAGCCACCAGTGAGCCACTCACTACCTGCTTTCTCAGAAAAGTCCCCTCTTCAGAGCTTTCCTGGCATTTGGTCATCCTCACATCAGTAGGTACCAAGAAAGACTGACTCTGTCCTTGGTAAATGCAAACAAGTGAGCCCACTGGGACTGGGACTGAAACTGGCTCTGGGTGCCTGGCTTCCTGGTTGCCAAGTTCAGAGAGTTCCATCACAAAAGAAGTGAGGTGAGGTCACTTCCTTCAGGAACTGAATGAGGTCACTGCCTTGGCAACCAAATTGTCCTAACAGTTGCTTCCAAGGGTCCTATGAGATGGAGGCTGCCCCTGCTTCCTGTGACACTTTCACAAGTTAGAATGGTATATCCTCCATAGGCACCCAGGAACAGCTTTCCACACAGGCCTGGTTTGGTCCATCTTGTCTACATTAAGAAGTGTGCGGCTCATTCAGACACAACCCTTCATCCTGACCAGGTTGTTTGCCATGGAAGATGACTTTTGCTCTCTCATGTCCTTCAGAGCTGCCTACATCTTCTCCAGGGATCATTTGTGCATGGACCTTTGAGTTCTCAGCAGGTGGAAGATCCCCTACATTCCTCTCTTGTAAGATCAACTCTGTCCCTGCTCTTCTGTAAAGTTGGATTGAGGAAACAGTGTATGGTTAGGGGTAAGAACATGTTTGATTTGGGTTAGGAATCATTCTACTGGATGAAGAATGGTATTGGGAACCTGCGATATTTATAATAATATATAGGTGAAGTATATGTATGAAAACAGAAATCTAAGTAAGCTTTGAAGCCCAGAAGGGCATTGGGCCCTTGACTGGGATACTTAGCTTTGAATTACATTCTGCACAGATGTCTCAGATAAATTGATATACAATGGCATAAGACCTTGTACCTTGCATGATTGAATGTGGAAGAGAACATCCATTCAAAAAGGGATTGTAGGTAGGATTAGGAAGATAGTCAGTAGGTTTACGAAGAAGAGTGATTATAACATTTGGACCAAAAGTTCTTTAGCAGTAGGGTGTCAGTTAGAGAGTAGATGTAAATGTCAGCACATGTGAAGAGTCAGTCACAAGAATGAATATGGGAAATTATGTAGGAAAGCAGATATCAATAGAGACATTGGGAAATCAGTCAAAGTATAAAGTGAGTGATAGGATTAGATATTTTCAACAGGGTTGAGGTTGAATATGTAATCTTAGGACGAAGCAACTGTGTAGTCACCAATAGGATTGACATTTGAGAGCATTAGGCACCAGGACAAGGATGTTTTTAGTAATCCATGCTCACTTTCCATTTAGACTTTGGTACAATCATAAGTGTGAACTTCGCATTATGTGTCCAGAATATCACTGTGATAAAATGTATATGTAGATCAGGTGACATGAGTATTTCTTCCACCATTTCTGGGAGCAATATCTTGAAGACGTATTGATTAGTATTTGGGGGCACCAATAGGTGTACCCTGTGTCTATGAAAATAGAGATAATGCATGAACAGACCATACTGCGAATAAATAATATAACTGGTTCCAATTTACATAATGGATTGAACTGATACCTGAAAATATATAGGAAATCTAATATTGATACACAATCATTCATTCCAACCAGTTATATATCTAATGGTAATATTAGGGTTACGGTTTACCATGAAGGTTGTGTGATATTTGCTTGAAAAGTGATTATGGAAATTGAAAATAATGTTTTTGGAAAGAAGTCTCATGAAATGACCAGTCCAGAAACATACAGGAGTACATGTGTTCTGAAGCAGGAAGTGATTGAAAGTGAACCAAATGCCTGGAAATTTGTGAACTTGTGGAAGAAATATATATCCTATGATGTGCATCAACTGAAGAAATAGTGATGTACCAGTGTCGAAAAAAAAAGAAACGTCAAAATACACACCATGTATCATACGAATCTACTTGCATTGATGCTAAACTCGGTCAGTTACTGTAGAAATATTAGGATTTCTAAGCACCATTCACTAGGAAACAAATGTGTATTTCAGGTGGATTAATACTTCTGAGAATAATCTTTAGAAAAGATGATTATAAATCCACATACATGGACATGAATGAATTTAGGGAGTGTATAATAAGACAAATATATTTCATACTTTGAAAAATCTGGAGAGTGTGTGTGTGTATATATATATATATATATATATATATATACACACAAACACACACACACACATTCAAACAAAACACAGAGAGACTTTAAAAAGTAGAAATATATATGCCAATCAAAATTCATCATGAAATATATATCATCCACAGATCCAAAAATATTTAATTTACTGAACATGGATTTATGTATCATGTTGTTCAAGTAGAAAGCTCACCATAGGTTGAAATTTCAGTTCCAACAGCGTTTAGGAGGAGTGATCTCTTCCCACAATTTGTATCTGCCATGTCAGGAACCTCACAAGAATGTACGTGGGATACCAGGTAGGATTCTATATGTGCATGTAAAAATACATGTGCTGAATAGGCTACAGAGAAAGGGAGACAGGAACTTACATATTTGTTAACTTTACAAACACATGGAGAACTACTTCTCTTAAATTGGACTAGATTTATAACTCCTAGCCTTTATAATGCCAAAGGAAAGTCCAATTATACACCATGCCTCCTCTGAACTTCATGTATTGCTATTCTGTTTGGGTTATATTCCTCCATCATATCAGGATTGGTAATCAGAGTCTAGGAGGGTATGGGTTAGTGTCAGGGATTCAGTATTTTGAATGGAAAATAGGAAAATGAATCCAATGTGTATGCAATTATGTGCTACACAAAAATCTTCCCACTCTCATCAAGAACATTAATGCCTTGACATTACCTTTGCCCCAAGTAAGACACAATTCGAAGAGAAGAGTTAGAAAATCTGTGAATACATATATACAATGGAAAATGCTCAGGAGTTCACAACCTTGGAGGTGGTAGAGGAGCTTCCATAAGTAAGGGACAAGGTAAACACTCCACAAACATGGAGCTCTGCTGGCCTAAAGACTTCTTGGGAAACTGCCTCTGAGTTTGGACACTTGAAATATATGTTGTTGTCAGGAGCTTTATCTTCCTTTGTAGTGAGACCATCAAAGCTTGTTCTGCCATCTATGTGACCGGGAGGACATGGTTTCTGATTTTCCAATGAACATGAGGCAATAGTGCTGAATTCTCTCTTTGTAGGTAAACTGTGGCCACTGGGGTCTAAGTGTTTCCCCGTGTGGACTGTGAGGCCATTTGGTCATCCTCCACTTTTCCTGGTGTTTCTTGCTGCTTCACTGGGAGTTTCCTATTTGCTTCATGAAATACAAGGAGTTCAACTGGGACAGAGTGCTGGAGGGAGTTCTGTCACGTGTGCTGACTCAGGGGTCCGAGGAGAATGCACCAACCAGGCTTCTATCCCACAGAGCTTGCCCCCTTGACCATAGCAACCTGATTCTGAACATTGCCCGGAAACCTCTCCATATAACAAGATGCCTTTACATATAAGGGTCTGCTGGCTGCACCGTGTCAGTCACAAGCCATGTGGAAGCCAATGGCAGATCCACATGGCCCCACCACAGATGTTTTATCACACACCTGCACACCACTGCTCTAGGCCCACTCATCAGCAGGCTCCAACTTACTGGCATCTCTGTTCTACACCGTTTTCATGAAACCCAGTCAATCAAGGCACTGTCTGGTACACTCATGATCAGCAACAGGACATCCAAAGGTTCTCCAGTGCCACCTGGTCATGGGAATTTCAAAAATTTCATGGTATTTATCAAGCCATTTTTCAAGGATGAACTTGGAGGCACTGTGGGTTTCTATTCATTCAGGAACCACTAAATGGTGAGGAAGCTCATTTCAATGAAAGCTCTAGAGGAACACTCAGAGGCAAGGCTTCCCAAGAGTGGCCAAAAGGTCACATCAAGCCAGGCCCATTGAGGTCTACAATGTGAGGTCCCTGTGTGTTTTGACTCTCAATTATGGCTGGAAGGTCTTTAAGAAAAAAATCATGTTATATCCTGGCTGAGATTCCCAGTGCTCTGTGCAAAGCCACCCTGGACCTAGATCTCAGTTTCCAAGGGCAACTCTCATGCGTGGCCTCCTAAATTCCCAACACAATTCATGGCAATACTTCTCTGAGTTCAGTTCCAGAACTCAGTCTATAAGGAGAATCACGCCAGAGTTCAAGACCAGGTGGACCAAGTCATCCCTTCCAACCGCCACAGAAATGACCACAATTCAAACCAAAACACTGCCACATGTCCCTCATCTTCTTCCATATAGACACTCATCATAACCTCTGGCTGGAGGTTTCCATGAGGGGGGCAGCCCAAGACAGTGTCTAGAATAAGCTCCCTTGCCCCTCATTTGCCTAATGTCTGGGTGGCCTGGACACCCTTACTGTGACCAAGGAGTGATCAAATAGGCCTGCCATTAATACTGCTCTACTTCTCCAATTTGAGGCCTACTGACTTTCGGGTATAGATTCTTTTTGTGTATTGGAGACATGAGAAAACCCAAGAACCTATGGGCTAGCCTCTGCAGGGCTTTGAAGAACTCATTTGACCCAAAGGATCCCTATTCTCACTTGATGGAGGTCAGGAACTTTCCAGAGGAAAGCGAGAGACTTCATCCACAATGACTGCTCTTTTTGCCATTTTGGCTTTGGATGCACACATGGGATCTTTCGTTAATCCATCAGGTGCTGAGAATCTAAGCCACAGCCTCACACAGGGCCAAGAGGCTGATTCACACACATCCCTTTGCACAGGAATTAAGCAAAAAGCCACAGGTGATGCCCATTCATTTCCATTTGAAAACTGTTTACTTCAGGCTTCACAAAGGGGTAGCCTGAGGCAAAGACCTTCCTGACAGTCAGGGCAACAGAACAATAGGTAAGCAAAAGGCCCAAAGCAGGGTTTCTCCACTGACACTTTACTGGTCACACTGATATCTAAGTTTTCTGAGATGCTTGCCATTCCCTTCAGTTATCCAGTACATGGCCATGTCACAGAGCTGGGAGGTGGTACATATCTTGGACACAAAACCATGAGCCTATTTTGGAGAGTGGCCAGAATTCAGGAAGAAAACAGGAACTTAGCAAGATAGTAGGTGTTGCCCATAGATAAGGGAAGCCCCAGGCCATTCATAAATCGGAAAAGATGAATGCTGGAAAGTTTTCTACTAGACAGGACACATCCATTGATTCATTCTCTTTTCCAATGTCTACAACCAGGGATACAGTGGGATACACAGACATAAAAACACTCGCCTTGTCAAACGTCTTACTAGAAACAGGCCACTAAAAAAGAAACAAACTGCCTTTCCTACCTATTCTCAGAACATGAGACAAAACCATAAACTCACAACAACACCCACTAAGGCACCTCCTTCCCCCAAGTAGGTCTGTGACTATCCAGAGTGTCTTCTGTCTGGTGGGCCATTCAATGTTCCCCCAAAATGGCCCGTCCTCTCTCAGATCTGGCCTCCTTGGCCTACTCAATGAACTTGTCAGGAGCCACCAGTGAGCCACTCACTACCTGCTTTCTCAGAAAAGTCCCCTCTTCAGAGCTTTCCTGGCATTTGGTCATCCTCACATCAGTAGGTACCAAGAAAGACTGACTCTGTCCTTGGTAAATGCAAACAAGTGAGCCCACTGGGACTGGGACTAAAACTGGCTCTGGGTGCCTGGCTTCCTGGTTGCCAAGTTCAGAGAGTTCCATCACAAAAGAAGTGAGGTGAGGTCACTTCCTTCAGGAACTGAATGAGGTCACTGCCTTGGCAACCAAATTGTCCTAACAGTTGCTTCCAAGGGTCCTATGAGATGGAGGCTGCCCCTGCTTCCTGTGACACTTTCACAAGTTAGAATGGTATATCCTCCATAGGCACCCAGGAACAGCTTTCCACACAGGCCTGGTTTGGTCCATCTTGTCTACATTAAGAAGTGTGCGGCTCATTCAGACACAACCCCTTCATCCTGACCAGGTTGTTTGCCATGGAAGATGACTTTTGCTCTCTCATGTCCTTCAGAGCTGCCTACATCTTCTCCAGGGATCATTTGTGCATGGACCTTTGAGTTCTCAGCAGGTGGAAGATCCCCTACATTCCTCTCTTGTAAGATCAACTCTGTCCCTGCTCTTCTGTAAAGTTGGATTGAGGAAACAGTGTATGGTTAGGGGTAAGAACATGTTTGATTTGGGTTAGGAATCATTCTACTGGATGAAGAATGGTATTGGGAACCTGCGATATTTATAATAATATATAGGTGAAGTATATGTATGAAAACAGAAATCTAAGTAAGCTTTGAAGCCCAGAAGGGCATTGGGCCCTTGACTGGGATACTTAGCTTTGAATTACATTCTGCACAGATGTCTCAGATAAATTGATATACAATGGCATAAGACCTTGTACCTTGCATGATTGAATGTGGAAGAGAACATCCATTCAAAAAGGGATTGTAGGTAGGATTAGGAAGATAGTCAGTAGGTTTACGAAGAAGAGTGATTATAACATTTGGACCAAAAGTTCTTTAGCAGTAGGGTGTCAGTTAGAGAGTAGATGTAAATGTCAGCACATGTGAAGAGTCAGTCACAAGAATGAATATGGGAAATTATGTAGGAAAGCAGATATCAATAGAGACATTGGGAAATCAGTCAAAGTATAAAGTGAGTGATAGGATTAGATATTTTCAACAGGGTTGAGGTTGAATATGTAATCTTAGGACGAAGCAACTGTGTAGTCACCAATAGGATTGACATTTGAGAGCATTAGGCACCTGGACAAGGATGTTTTTAGTAATCCATGCTCACTTTCCATTTAGACTTTGGTACAATCATAAGTGTGAACTTCGCATGATGTGTCCAGAATATCACTGTGATAAAATGTATATGTAGATCAGGTGACATGAGTATTTCTTCCACCATTTCTGGGAGCAATATCTTGAAGACGTATTGATTAGTATTTGGGGGCACCAATAGGTGTACCCTGTGTCTATGAAAATAGAGATAATGCATGAACAGACCATACTGCGAATAAATAATATAACTGGTTCCAATTTACATAATGGATTGAACTGATACCTGAAAATATATAGGAAATCTAATATTGATACACAATCATTCATTCCAACCAGTTATATATCTAATGGTAATATTAGGGTTACGGTTTACCATGAAGGCTGTGTGATATTTGCTTGAAAAGTGATTATGGAAATTGAAAATAATGTTTTTGGAAAGAAGTCTCATGAAATGACCAGTCCAGAAACATACAGGAGTACATGTGTTCTGAAGCAGGAAGTGATTGAAAGTGAACCAAATGCCTGGAAATTTGTGAACTTGTGGAAGAAATATATATCCTATGATGTGCATCAACTGAAGAAATAGTGATGTACCAGTGTCGAAAAAAAAGAAACGTCAAAATACACACCATGTATCATACGAATCTACTTGCATTGATGCTAAACTCGGTCAGTTACTGTAGAAATATTAGGATTTCTAAGCACCATTCACTAGGAAACAAATGTGTATTTCAGGTGGATTAATACTTCTGAGAATAATCTTTAGAAAAGATGATTATAAATCCACATACATGGACATGAATGAATTTAGGGAGTGTATAATAAGACAAATATATTTCATACTTTGAAAAATCTGGAGAGTGTGTGTGTGTATATATATATATATATATATATATATATATATATATACACACAAACACACACACACACATTCAAACAAAACACAGAGAGACTTTAAAAAGTAGAAATATATATGCCAATCAAAATTCATCATGAAATATATATCATCCACAGATCCAAAAATATTTAATTTACTGAACATGGATTTATGTATCATGTTGTTCAAGTAGAAAGCTCACCATAGGTTGAAATTTCAGTTCCAACAGCGTTTAGGAGGAGTGATCTCTTCCCACAATTTGTATCTGCCATGTCAGGAACCTCACAAGAATGTACGTGGGATACCAGGTAGGATTCTATATGTGCATGTAAAAATACATGTGCTGAATAGGCTACAGAGAAAGGGAGACAGGAACTTACATATTTGTTAACTTTACAAACACATGGAGAACTACTTCTCTTAAATTGGACTAGATTTATAACTCCTAGCCTTTATAATGCCAAGGAAAGTCCAATTATACACCATGCCTCCTCTGAACTTCATGTATTGCTATTCTGTTTGGGTTATATTCCTCCATCATATCAGGATTGGTAATCAGAGTCTAGGAGGGTATGGGTTAGTGTCAGGGATTCAGTATTTTGAATGGAAAATAGGAAAATGAATCCAATGTGTATGCAATTATGTGCTACACAAAAATCTTCCCACTCTCATCAAGAACATTAATGCCTTGACATTACCTTTGCCCCAAGTAAGACACAATTCGAAGAGAAGAGTTAGAAAATCTGTGAATACATATATACAATGGAAAATGCTCAGGAGTTCACAACCTTGGAGGTGGTAGAGGAGCTTCCATAAGTAAGGGACAAGGTAAACACTCCACAAACATGGAGCTCTGCTGGCCTAAAGACTTCTTGGGAAACTGCCTCTGAGTTTGGACACTTGAAATATATGTTGTTGTCAGGAGCTTTATCTTCCTTTGTAGTGAGACCATCAAAGCTTGTTCTGCATCTATGTGACCGGGAGGACATGGTTTCTGATTTTCCAATGAACATGAGGCAATAGTGCTGAATTCTCTCTTTGTAGGTAAACTGTGGCCACTGGGGTCTAAGTGTTTCCCCGTGTGGACTGTGAGGCCATTTGGTCATCCTCCACTTTTCCTGGTGTTTCTTGCTGCTTCACTGGGAGTTTCCTATTTGCTTCATGAAATACAAGGAGTTCAACTGGGACAGAGTGCTGGAGGGAGTTCTGTCACGTGTGCTGACTCAGGGTCCGAGGAGAATGCACCAACCAGGCTTCTATCCCACAGAGCTTGCCCCCTTGACCATAGCAACCTGATTCTGAACATTGCCCGGAAACCTCTCCATATAACAAGATGCCTTTACATATAAGGGTCTGCTGGCTGCACCGTGTCAGTCACAAGCCATGTGGAAGCCAATGGCAGATCCACATGGCCCCACCACAGATGTTTTATCACACACCTGCACACCACTGCTCTAGGCCCACTCATCAGCAGGCTCCAACTTACTGGCATCTCTGTTCTACACCGTTTTCATGAAACCCAGTCAATCAAGGCACTGTCTGGTACACTCATGATCAGCAACAGGACATCCAAAGGTTCTCCAGTGCCACCTGGTCATGGGAATTTCAAAAATTTCATGGTATTTATCAAGCCATTTTTCAAGGATGAACTTGGAGGCACTGTGGGTTTCTATTCATTCAGGAACCACTAAATGGTGAGGAAGCTCATTTCAATGAAAGCTCTAGAGGAACACTCAGAGGCAAGGCTTCCCAAGAGTGGCCAAAAGGTCACATCAAGCCAGGCCCATTGAGGTCTACAATGTGAGGTCCCTGTGTGTTTTGACTCTCAATTATGGCTGGAAGGTCTTTAAGAAAAAAATCATGTTATATCCTGGCTGAGATTCCCAGTGCTCTGTGCAAAGCCACCCTGGACCTAGATCTCAGTTTCCAAGGGCAACTCTCATGCGTGGGCCTCCTAAATTCCCAACACAATTCATGGCAATACTTCTCTGAGTTCAGTTCCAGAACTCAGTCTATAAGGAGAATCACGCCAGAGTTCAAGACCAGGTGGACCAAGTCATCCCTTCCAACCGCCACAGAAATGACCACAATTCAAACCAAAACACTGCCACATGTCCCTCATCTTCTTCCATATAGACACTCATCATAACCTCTGGCTGGAGGTTTCCCATGAGGGGGGCAGCCCAAGACAGTGTCTAGAATAAGCTCCCTTGCCCCTCATTTGCCTAATGTCTGGGTGGCCTGGACACCCTTACTGTGACCAAGGAGTGATCAAATAGGCCTGCCATTAATACTGCTCTACTTCTCCAATTTGAGGCCTACTGACTTTCGGGTATAGATTCTTTTTGTGTATTGGAGACATGAGAAAACCCAAGAACCTATGGGCTAGCCTCTGCAGGGCTTTGAAGAACTCATTTGACCCAAAGGATCCCTATTCTCACTTGATGGAGGTCAGGAACTTTCCAGAGGAAAGCGAGAGACTTCATCCACAATGACTGCTCTTTTTGCCATTTTGGCTTTGGATGCACACATGGGATCTTTCGTTAATCCATCAGGTGCTGAGAATCTAAGCCACAGCCTCACACAGGGCCAAGAGGCTGATTCACACACATCCCTTTGCACAGGAATTAAGCAAAAAGCCACAGGTGATGCCCATTCATTTCCATTTGAAAACTGTTTACTTCAGGCTTCACAAAGGGGTAGCCTGAGGCAAAGACCTTCCTGACAGTCAGGGCAACAGAACAATAGGTAAGCAAAAGGCCCAAAGCAGGGTTTCTCCACTGACACTTTACTGGTCACACTGATATCTAAGTTTTCTGAGATGCTTGCCATTCCCTTCAGTTATCCAGTACATGGCCATGTCACAGAGCTGGGAGGTGGTACATATCTTGGACACAAAACCATGAGCCTATTCTGGAGAGTGGCCAGAATTCAGGAAGAAAACAGGAACTTAGCAAGATAGTAGGTGTTGCCCATAGATAAGGGAAGCCCCAGTCCATTCATAAATCGGAAAAGATGAATGCTGGAAAGTTTTCTACTAGACAGGACACATCCATTGATTCATTCTCTTTTCCAATGTCTACAACCAGGGATACAGTGGGATACACAGACATAAAAACACTCGCCTTGTCAAACGTCTTACTAGAAACAGGCCACTAAAAAAGAAACAAACTGCCTTTCCTACCTATTCTCAGAACATGAGACAAAACCATAAACTCACAACAACACCCACTAAGGCACCTCCTTCCCCCAAGTAGGTCTGTGACTATCCAGAGTGTCTTCTGTCTGGTGGGCCATTCAATGTTCCCCCAAAATGGCCCGTCCTCTCTCAGATCTGGCCTCCTTGGCCTACTCAATGAACTTGTCAGGAGCCACCAGTGAGCCACTCACTACCTGCTTTCTCAGAACTACGTCCCCTCTTCAGAGCTTTCCTGGCATTTGGTCATCCTCACATCAGTAGGTACCAAGAAAGACTGACTCTGTCCTTGGTAAATGCAAACAAGTGAGCCCACTGGGACTGGGACTGAAACTGGCTCTGGGTGCCTGGCTTCCTGGTTGCCAAGTTCAGAGAGTTCCATCACAAAAGAAGTGAGGTGAGGTCACTTCCTTCAGGAACTGAATGAGGTCACTGCCTTGGCAACCAAATTGTCCTAACAGTTGCTTCCAAGGGTCCTATGAGATGGAGGCTGCCCCTGCTTCCTGTGACACTTTCACAAGTTAGAATGGTATATCCTCCATAGGCACCCAGGAACAGCTTTCCACACAGGCCTGGTTTGGTCCATCTTGTCTACATTAAGAAGTGTGCGGCTCATTCAGACACAACCCTTCATCCTGACCAGGTTGTTTGCCATGGAAGATGACTTTTGCTCTCTCATGTCCTTCAGAGCTGCCTACATCTTCTCCAGGGATCATTTCTGCATGGACCTTTGAGTTCTCAGCAGATGGAAGATCCCCTACATTCCTCTCTTGTAAGATCAACTCTGTCCCTGCTCTTCTGTAAAGTTGGATTGAGGAAACAGTGTATGGTTAGGGTAAGAACATGTTTGATTTGGGTTAGGAATCATTCTACTGGATGAAGAATGGTATTGGGAACCTGCGATATTTATAATAATATATAGGTGAAGTATATGTATGAAAACAGAAATCTAAGTAAGCTTTGAAGCCCAGAAGGGCATTGGGCCCTTGACTGGGATACTTAGCTTTCAATTACATTCTGCACAGATGTCTCAGATAAATTGATATACAATGGCATAAGACCTTGTACCTTGCATGATTGAATGTGGAAGAGAACATCCATTCAAAAAGGGATTGTAGGTAGGATTAGGAAGATAGTCAGTAGGTTTACGAAGAAGAGTGATTATAACATTTGGACCAAAAGTTCTTTAGCAGTAGGGTGTCAGTTAGAGAGTAGATGTAAATGTCAGCACATGTGAAGAGTCAGTCACAAGAATGAATATGGGAAATTATGTAGGAAAGCAGATATCAATAGAGACATTGGGAAATCAGTCAAAGTATAAAGTGAGTGATAGGATTAGATATTTTCAACAGGGTTGAGGTTGAATATGTAATCTTAGGACGAAGCAACTGTGTAGTCACCAATAGGATTGACATTTGAGAGCATTAGGCACCTGGACAAGGATGTTTTTAGTAATCCATGCTCACTTTCCATTTAGACTTTGGTACAATCATAAGTGTGAACTTCGCATGATGTGTCCAGAATATCACTGTGATAAAATGTATATGTAGATCAGGTGACATGAGTATTTCTTCCACCATTTCTGGGAGCAATATCTTGAAGACGTATTGATTAGTATTTGGGGGCACCAATAGGTGTACCCTGTGTCTATGAAAATAGAGATAATGCATGAACAGACCATACTGCGAATAAATAATATAACTGGTTCCAATTTACATAATGGATTGAACTGATACCTGAAAATATATAGGAAATCTAATATTGATACACAATCATTCATTCCAACCAGTTATATATCTAATGGTAATATTAGGGTTACGGTTTACCATGAAGGCTGTGTGATATTTGCTTGAAAAGTGATTATGGAAATTGAAAATAATGTTTTTGGAAAGAAGTCTCATGAAATGACCAGTCCAGAAACATACAGGAGTACATGTGTTCTGAAGCAGGAAGTGATTGAAAGTGAACCAAATGCCTGGAAATTTGTGAACTTGTGGAAGAAATATATATCCTATGATGTGCATCAACTGAAGAAATAGTGATGTACCAGTGTCGAAAAAAAAAGAAACGTCAAAATACACACCATGTATCATAGGAATCTACTTGCATTGATGCTAAACTCGGTCAGTTACTGTAGAAATATTAGGATTTCTAAGCACCATTCACTAGGAAACAAATGTGTATTTCAGGTGGATTAATACTTCTGAGAATAATCTTTAGAAAAGATGATTATAAATCCACATACATGGACATGAATGAATTTAGGGAGTGTATAATAAGACACATATATTTCATACTTTGAAAAATCTGGAGAGTGAGTGTGTGTGTGTGTATATATATATATATATATATATACACACACACACACACACACACACACACACACACACATTCAAACAAAACACAGAGAGACTTTAAAAAGTAGAAATATATATGCCAATCAAAATTCATCATGAAATATATATCATCCACAGATCCAAAAATATTTAATTTACTGAACATGGATTTATGTATCATGTTGTTCAAGTAGAAAGCTCACCATAGGTTGAAATTTCAGTTCCAACAGCGTTTAGGAGGAGTGATCTCTTCCCACAATTTGTATCTGCCATGTCAGGAACCTCACAAGAATGTACGTGGGATACCAGGTAGGATTCTATATGTGCATGTAAAAATACATGTGCTGAATAGGCTACAGAGAAAGGGAGACAGGAATTTACATATTTGTTAACTTTACAAACACATGGAGAACTACTTCTCTTAAATTGGACTAGATTTATAACTCCTAGCCTTTATAATGCCAAAGGAAAGTCCAATTATACACCATGCCTCCTCTGAACTTCATGTATTGCTATTCTGTTTGGGTTATATTCCTCCATCATATCAGGATTGGTAATCAGAGTCTAGGAGGGTATGGGTTAGTGTCAGGGATTCAGTATTTTGAATGGAAAATAGGAAAATGAATCCAATGTGTATGCAATTATGTGCTACACAAAAATCTTCCCACTCTCATCAAGAACATTAATGCCTTGACATTACCTTTGCCCCAAGTAAGACACAATTCGAAGAGAAGAGTTAGAAAATCTGTGAATACATATATACAATGGAAAATGCTCAGGAGTTCACAACCTTGGAGGTGGTAGAGGAGCTTCCATAAGTAAGGGACAAGGTAAACACTCCACAAACATGGAGCTCTGCTGGCCTAAAGACTTCTTGGGAAACTGCCTCTGAGTTTGGACACTTGAAATATATGTTGTTGTCAGGAGCTTTATCTTCCTTTGTAGTGAGACCATCAAAGCTTGTTCTGCATCTATGTGACCGGGAGGACATGGTTTCTGATTTTCCAATGAACATGAGGCAGCAGTGCTGAATTCTCTCTTTGTAGGTAAACTGTGGCCACTGGGGTCTAAGTGTTTCCCCGTGTGGACTGTGAGGCCATTTGGTCATCCTCCACTTTTCCTGGTGTTTCTTGCTGCTTCACTGGGAGTTTCCTATTTGCTTCATGAAATACAAGGAGTTCAACTGGGACACAGTGCTGGAGGGAGTTCTGTCACGTGTGCTGACTCAGGGTCCGAGGAGAATGCACCAACCAGGCTTCTATCCCACAGAGCTTGCCCCCTTGACCATAGCAACCTGATTCTGAACATTGCCCGGAAACCTCTCCATATAACAAGATGCCTTTACATATAAGGGTCTGCTGGCTGCACCGTGTCAGTCACAAGCCATGTGGAAGCCAATGGCAGATCCACATGGCCCCACCACAGATGTTTTATCACACACCTGCACACCACTGCTCTAGGCCCACTCATCAGCAGGCTCCAACTTACTGGCATCTCTGTTCTACACCGTTTTCATGAAACCCAGTCAATCAAGGCACTGTCTGGTACACTCATGATCAGCAACAGGACATCCAAAGGTTCTCCAGTGCCACCTGGTCATGGGAATTTCAAAAATTTCATGGTATTTATCAAGCCATTTTTCAAGGATGAACTTGGAGGCACTGTGGGTTTCTATTCATTCAGGAACCACTAAATGGTGAGGAAGCTCATTTCAATGAAAGCTCTAGAGGAACACTCAGAGGCAAGGCTTCCCAAGAGTGGCCAAAAGGTCACATCAAGCCAGGCCCATTGAGGTCTACAATGTGAGGTCCCTGTGTGTTTTGACTCTCAATTATGGCTGGAAGGTCTTTAAGAAAAAAATCATGTTATATCCTGGCTGAGATTCCCAGTGCTCTGTGCAAAGCCACCCTGGACCTAGATCTCAGTTTCCAAGGGCAACTCTCATGCGTGGCCTCCTAAATTCCCAACACAATTCATGGCAATACTTCTCTGAGTTCAGTTCCAGAACTCAGTCTATAAGGAGAAATCACGCCAGAGTTCAAGACCAGGTGGACCAAGTCATCCCTTCCAACCGCCACAGAAATGACCACAATTCAAACCAAAACACTGCCACATGTCCCTCCATCTTCTTCCATATAGACACTCATCATAACCTCTGGCTGGAGGTTTCCATGAGGGGGGCAGCCCAAGACAGTGTCTAGAATAAGCTCCCTTGCCCCTCATTTGCCTAATGTCTGGGTGGCCTGGACACCCTTACTGTGACCAAGGAGTGATCAAATAGGCCTGCCATTAATACTGCTCTACTTCTCCAATTTGAGGCCTACTGACTTTCGGGTATAGATTCTTTTTGTGTATTGGAGACATGAGAAAACCCAAGAACCTATGGGCTAGCCTCTGCAGGGCTTTGAAGAACTCATTTGACCCAAAGGATCCCTATTCTCACTTGATGGAGGTCAGGAACTTTCCAGAGGAAAGCGAGAGACTTCATCCACAATGACTGCTCTTTTTGCCATTTTGGCTTTGGATGCACACATGGGATCTTTCGTTAATCCATCAGGTGCTGAGAATCTAAGCCACAGCCTCACACAGGGCCAAGAGGCTGATTCACACACATCCCTTTGCACAGGAATTAAGCAAAAAGCCACAGGTGATGCCCATTCATTTCCATTTGAAAACTGTTTACTTCAGGCTTCACAAAGGGGTAGCCTGAGGCAAAGACCTTCCTGACAGTCAGGGCAACAGAACAATAGGTAAGCAAAAGGCCCAAAGCAGGGTTTCTCCACTGACACTTTACTGGTCACACTGATATCTAAGTTTTCTGAGATGCTTGCCATTCCCTTCAGTTATCCAGTACATGGCCATGTCACAGAGCTGGGAGGTGGTACATATCTTGGACACAAAACCATGAGCCTATTCTGGAGAGTGGCCAGAATTCAGGAAGAAAACAGGAACTTAGCAAGATAGTAGGTAGGTGTTGCCCATAGATAAGGGAAGCCCCAGTCCATTCATAAATCGGAAAAGATGAATGCTGGAAAGTTTTCTACTAGACAGGACACATCCATTGATTCATTCTCTTTTCCAATGTCTACAACCAGGGATACAGTGGGATACACAGACATAGAAACACTCGCCTTGTCAAACGTCTTACTAGAAACAGGCCACTAAAAAAGAAACAAACTGCCTTTCCTACCTATTCTCAGAACATGAGACAAAACCATAAACTCACAACAACACCCACTAAGGCACCTCCTTCCCCCAAGTAGGTCTGTGACTATCCAGAGTGTCTTCTGTCTGGTGGGCCATTCAATGTTCCCCCAAAATGGCCCGTCCTCTCTCAGATCTGGCCTCCTTGGCCTACTCAATGAACTTGTCAGGAGCCACCAGTGAGCCACTCACTACCTGCTTTCTCAGAACTAAGTCCCCTCTTCAGAGCTTTCCTGGCATTTGGTCATCCTCACATCAGTAGGTACCAAGAAAGACTGACTCTGTCCTTGGTAAATGCAAACAAGTGAGCCCACTGGGACTGGGACTGAAACTGGCTCTGGGTGCCTGGCTTCCTGGTTGCCAAGTTCAGAGAGTTCCATCACAAAAGAAGTGAGGTGAGGTCACTTCCTTCAGGAACTGAATGAGGTCACTGCCTTGGCAACCAAATTGTCCTAACAGTTGCTTCCAAGGGTCCTATGAGATGGAGGCTGCCCCTGCTTCCTGTGACACTTTCACAAGTTAGAATGGTATATCCTCCATAGGCACCCAGGAACAGCTTTCCACACAGGCCTGGTTTGATCCATCTTGTCTACATTAAGAAGTGTGCGGCTCATTCAGACACAACCCTTCATCCTGACCAGGTTGTTTGCCATGGAAGATGACTTTTGCTCTCTCATGTCCTTCAGAGCTGCCTACATCTTCTCCAGGGATCATTTCTGCATGGACCTTTGAGTTCTCAGCAGGTGGAAGATCCCCTACATTCCTCTCTTGTAAGATCAACTCTGTCCCTGCTCTTCTGTAAAGTTGGATTGAGGAAACAGTGTATGGTTAGGGGTAAGAACATGTTTGATTTGGGTTAGGAATCATTCTACTGGATGAAGAATGGTATTGGGAACCTGCGATATTTATAATAATATATAGGTGAAGTATATGTATGAAAACAGAAATCTAAGTAAGCTTTGAAGCCCAGAAGGGCATTGGGCCCTTGACTGGGATACTTAGCTTTCAATTACATTCTGCACAGATGTCTCAGATAAATTGATATACAATGGCATAAGACCTTGTACCTTGCATGATTGAATGTGGAAGAGAACATCCATTCAAAAAGGGATTGTAGGTAGGATTAGGAAGATAGTCAGTAGGTTTACGAAGAAGAGTGATTATAACATTTGGACCAAAAGTTCTTTAGCAGTAGGGTGTCAGTTAGAGAGTAGATGTAAATGTCAGCACATGTGAAGAGTCAGTCACAAGAATGAATATGGGAAATTATGTAGGAAAGCAGATATCAATAGAGACATTGGGAAATCAGTCAAAGTATAAAGTGAGTGATAGGATTAGATATTTTCAACAGGGTTGAGGTTGAATATGTAATCTTAGGACGAAGCAACTGTGTAGTCACCAATAGGATTGACATTTGAGAGCATTATTCACCTGGACAAGGATGTTTTTAGTAATCCATGCTCACTTTCCATTTAGACTTTGGTACAATCATAAGTGTGAACTTCGCATTATGTGTCCAGAATATCACTGTGATAAAATGTATATGTAGATCAGGTGACATGAGTATTTCTTCCACCATTTCTGGGAGCAATATCTTGAAGACGTATTGATTAGTATTTGGGGGCACGAATAGGTGTACCCTGTGTCTATGAAAATAGAGATAATGCATGAACAGACCATACTGCGAATAAATAATATAACTGGTTCCAATTTACATAATGGATTGAACTGATACCTGAAAATATATAGGAAATCTAATATTGATACACAATCATTCATTCCAACCAGTTATATATCTAATGGTAATATTAGGGTTACGGTTTACCATGAAGGCTGTGTGATATTTGCTTGAAAAGTGATTATGGAAATTGAAAATAATGTTTTTGGAAAGAAGTCTCATGAAATGACCAGTCCAGAAACATACAGGAGTACATGTGTTCTGAAGCAGGAAGTGATTGAAAGTGAACCAAATGCCTGGAAATTTGTGAACTTGTGGAAGAAATATATATCCTATGATGTGCATCAACTGAAGAAATAGTGATGTACCAGTGTCGAAAAAAAAAGAAACGTCAAAATACACACCATGTATCATACGAATCTACTTGCATTGATGCTAAACTCGGTCAGTTACTGTAGAAATATTAGGATTTCTAAGCACCATTCACTAGGAAACAAATGTGTATTTCAGGTGGATTAATACTTCTGAGAATAATCTTTAGAAAAGATGATTATAAATCCACATACATGGACATGAATGAATTTAGGGAGTGTATAATAAGACACATATATTTCATACTTTGAAAAATCTGGAGAGTGTGTGTGTGTATATATATATATATATATATATATATATATATATACACACACACACACACACACACACACACACATTCAAACAAAACACAGAGAGACTTTAAAAAGTAGAAATATATATGCCAATCAAAATTCATCATGAAATATATATCATCCACAGATCCAAAAATATTTAATTTACTGAACATGGATATATGTATCATGTTGTTCAAGTAGAAAGCTCACCATAGGTTGAAATTTCAGTTCCAACAGCGTTTAGGAGGAGTGATCTCTTCCCACAATTTGTATCTGCCATGTCAGGAACCTCACAAGAATGTACGTGGGATACCAGGTAGGATTCTATATGTGCATGTAAAAATACATGTGCTGAATAGGCTACAGAGAAAGGGAGACAGGAATTTACATATTTGTTAACTTTACAAACACTACTTCTCTTAAATTGGACTAGATTTATAACTCCTAGCCTTTATAATGCCAAAGGAAAGTCCAATTATACACCATGCCTCCTCTGAACTTCATGTATTGCTATTCTGTTTGGGTTATATTCCTCCATCATATCAGGATTGGTAATCAGAGTCTAGGAGGGTATGGGTTAGTGTCAGGGATTCAGTATTTTGAATGGAAAATAGGAAAATGAATCCAATGTGTATGCAATTATGTGCTACACAAAAATCTTCCCACTCTCATCAAGAACATTAATGCCTTGACATTACCTTTGCCCCAAGTAAGACACAATTCGAAGAGAAGAGTTAGAAAATCTGTGAATACATATATACAATGGAAAATGCTCAGGAGTTCACAACCTTGGAGGTGGTAGAGGAGCTTCCATAAGTAAGGGACAAGGTAAACACTCCACAAACATGGAGCTCTGCTGGCCTAAAGACTTCTTGGGAAACTGCCTCTGAGTTTGGACACTTGAAATATATGTTGTTGTCAGGAGCTTTATCTTCCTTTGTAGTGAGACCATCAAAGCTTGTTCTGCATCTATGTGACCGGGAGGACATGGTTTCTGATTTTCCAATGAACATGAGGCAGCAGTGCTGAATTCTCTCTTTGTAGGTAAACTGTGGCCACTGGGGTCTAAGTGTTTCCCCGTGTGGACTGTGAGGCCATTTGGTCATCCTCCACTTTTCCTGGTGTTTCTTGCTGCTTCACTGGGAGTTTCCTATTTGCTTCATGAAATACAAGGAGTTCAACTGGGACAGAGTGCTGGAGGGAGTTCTGTCACGTGTGCTGACTCAGGGTCCGAGGAGAATGCACCAACCAGGCTTCTATCCCACAGAGCTTGCCCCCTTGACCATAGCAACCTGATTCTGAACATTGCCCGGAAACCTCTCCATATAACAAGATGCCTTTACATATAAGGGTCTGCTGGCTGCACCGTGTCAGTCACAAGCCATGTGGAAGCCAATGGCAGATCCACATGGCCCCACCACAGATGTTTTATCACACACCTGCACACCACTGCTCTAGGCCCACTCATCAGCAGGCTCCAACTTACTGGCATCTCTGTTCTACACCGTTTTCATGAAACCCAGTCAATCAAGGCACTGTCTGGTACACTCATGATCAGCAACAGGACATCCAAAGGTTCTCCAGTGCCACCTGGTCATGGGAATTTCAAAAATTTCATGGTATTTATCAAGCCATTTTTCAAGGATGAACTTGGAGGCACTGTGGGTTTCTATTCATTCAGGAACCACTAAATGGTGAGGAAGCTCATTTCAATGAAAGCTCTAGAGGAACACTCAGAGGCAAGGCTTCCCAAGAGTGGCCAAAAGGTCACATCAAGCCAGGCCCATTGAGGTCTACAATGTGAGGTCCCTGTGTGTTTTGACTCTCAATTATGGCTGGAAGGTCTTTAAGAAAAAAATCATGTTATATCCTGGCTGAGATTCCCAGTGCTCTGTGCAAAGCCACCCTGGACCTAGATCTCAGTTTCCAAGGGCAACTCTCATGCGTGGCCTCCTAAATTCCCAACACAATTCATGGCAATACTTCTCTGAGTTCAGTTCCAGAACTCAGTCTATAAGGAGAATCACGCCAGAGTTCAAGACCAGGTGGACCAAGTCATCCCTTCCAACCGCCACAGAAATGACCACAATTCAAACCAAAACACTGCCACATGTCCCTCATCTTCTTCCATATAGACACTCATCATAACCTCTGGCTGGAGGTTTCCATGAGGGGGGCAGCCCAAGACAGTGTCTAGAATAAGCTCCCTTGCCCCTCATTTGCCTAATGTCTGGGTGGCCTGGACACCCTTACTGTGACCAAGGAGTGATCAAATAGGCCTGCCATTAATACTGCTCTACTTCTCCAATTTGAGGCCTACTGACTTTCGGGTATAGATTCTTTTTGTGTATTGGAGACATGAGAAAACCCAAGAACCTATGGGCTAGCCTCTGCAGGGCTTTGAAGAACTCATTTGACCCAAAGGATCCCTATTCTCACTTGATGGAGGTCAGGAACTTTCCAGAGGAAAGCGAGAGACTTCATCCACAATGACTGCTCTTTTTGCCATTTTGGCTTTGGATGCACACATGGGATCTTTCGTTAATCCATCAGGTGCTGAGAATCTAAGCCACAGCCTCACACAGGGCCAAGAGGCTGATTCACACACATCCCTTTGCACAGGAATTAAGCAAAAAGCCACAGGTGATGCCCATTCATTTCCATTTGAAAACTGTTTACTTCAGGCTTCACAAAGGGGTAGCCTGAGGCAAAGACCTTCCTGACAGTCAGGGCAACAGAACAATAGGTAAGCAAAAGGCCCAAAGCAGGGTTTCTCCACTGACACTTTACTGGTCACACTGATATCTAAGTTTTCTGAGATGCTTGCCATTCCCTTCAGTTATCCAGTACATGGCCATGTCACAGAGCTGGGAGGTGGTACATATCTTGGACACAAAACCATGAGCCTATTCTGGAGAGTGGCCAGAATTCAGGAAGAAAACAGGAACTTAGCAAGATAGTAGGTGTTGCCCATAGATAAGGGAAGCCCCAGTCCATTCATAAATCGGAAAAGATGAATGCTGGAAAGTTTTCTACTAGACAGGACACATCCATTGATTCATTCTCTTTTCCAATGTCTACAACCAGGGATACAGTGGGATACACAGACATAGAAACACTCGCCTTGTCAAACGTCTTACTAGAAACAGGCCACTAAAAAAGAAACAAACTGCCTTTCCTACCTATTCTCAGAACATGAGACAAAACCATAAACTCACAACAACACCCACTAAGGCACCTCCTTCCCCCAAGTAGGTCTGTGACTATCCAGAGTGTCTTCTGTCTGGTGGGCCATTCAATGTTCCCCCAAAATGGCCCGTCCTCTCTCAGATCTGGCCTCCTTGGCCTACTCAATGAACTTGTCAGGAGCCACCAGTGAGCCACTCACTACCTGCTTTCTCAGAACTAAGTCCCCTCTTCAGAGCTTTCCTGGCATTTGGTCATCCTCACATCAGTAGGTACCAAGAAAGACTGACTCTGTCCTTGGTAAATGCAAACAAGTGAGCCCACTGGGACTGGGACTGAAACTGGCTCTGGGTGCCTGGCTTCCTGGTTGCCAAGTTCAGAGAGTTCCATCACAAAAGAAGTGAGGTGAGGTCACTTCCTTCAGGAACTGAATGAGGTCACTGCCTTGGCAACCAAATTGTCCTAACAGTTGCTTCCAAGGGTCCTATGAGATGGAGGCTGCCCCTGCTTCCTGTGACACTTTCACAAGTTAGAATGGTATATCCTCCATAGGCACCCAGGAACAGCTTTCCACACAGGCCTGGTTTGGTCCATCTTGTCTACATTAAGAAGTGTGCGGCTCATTCAGACACAACGCTTCATCCTGACCAGGTTGTTTGCCATGGAAGATGACTTTTGCTCTCTCATGTCCTTCAGAGCTGCCTACATCTTCTCCAGGGATCATTTGTGCATGGACCTTTGAGTTCTCAGCAGGTGGAAGATCCCCTACATTCCTCTCTTGTAAGATCAACTCTGTCCCTGCTCTTCTGTAAAGTTGGATTGAGGAAACAGTGTATGGTTAGGGGTAAGAACATGTTTGATTTGGGTTAGGAATCATTCTACTGGATGAAGAATGGTATTGGGAACCTGCGATATTTATAATAATATATAGGTGAAGTATATGTATGAAAACAGAAATCTAAGTAAGCTTTGAAGCCCAGAAGGGCATTGGGCCCTTGACTGGGATACTTAGCTTTGAATTACATTCTGCACAGATGTCTCAGATAAATTGATATACAATGGCATAAGACCTTGTACCTTGCATGATTGAATGTGGAAGAGAACATCCATTCAAAAAGGGATTGTAGGTAGGATTAGGAAGATAGTCAGTAGGTTTACGAAGAAGAGTGATTATAACATTTGGACCAAAAGTTCTTTAGCAGTAGGGTGTCAGTTAGAGAGTAGATGTAAATGTCAGCACATGTGAAGAGTCAGTCACAAGAATGAATATGGGAAATTATGTAGGAAAGCAGATATCAATAGAGACATTGGGAAATCAGTCAAAGTATAAAGTGAGTGATAGGATTAGATATTTTCAACAGGGTTGAGGTTGAATATGTAATCTTAGGACGAAGCAACTGTGTAGTCACCAATAGGATTGACATTTGAGAGCATTATTCACCTGGACAAGGATGTTTTTAGTAATCCATGCTCACTTTCCGTTTAGACTTTGGTACAATCATAAGTGTGAACTTCGCATTATGTGTCCAGAATATCACTGTGATAAAATGTATATGTAGATCAGGTGACGTGAGTATTTCTTCCACCATTTCTGGGAGCAATATCTTGAAGACGTATTGATTAGTATTTGGGGGCACCAATAGGTGTACCCTGTGTCTATGAAAATAGAGATAATGCATGAACAGACCATACTGCGAATAAATAATATAACTGGTTCCAATTTACATAATGGATTGAACTGATACCTGAAAATATATAGGAAATCTAATATTGATACACAATCATTCATTCCAACCAGTTATATATCTAATGGTAATATTAGGGTTACGGTTTACCATGAAGGCTGTGTGATATTTGCTTGAAAAGTGATTATGGAAATTGAAAATAATGTTTTTGGAAAGAAGTCTCATGAAATGACCAGTCCAGAAACATACAGGAGTACATGTGTTCTGAAGCAGGAAGTGATTGAAAGTGAACCAAATGCCTGGAAATTTGTGAACTTGTGGAAGAAATATATATCCTATGATGTGCATCAACTGAAGAAATAGTGATGTACCAGTGTCGAAAAAAAAAGAAACGTCAAAATACACACCATGTATCATAGGAATCTACTTGCATTGATGCTAAACTCGGTCAGTTACTGTAGAAATATTAGGATTTCTAAGCACCATTCACTAGGAAACAAATGTGTATTTCAGGTGGATTAATACTTCTGAGAATAATCTTTAGAAAAGATGATTATAAATCCACATACATGGACATGAATGAATTTAGGGAGTGTATAATAAGACACATATATTTCATACTTTGAAAAATCTGGAGTGTGTGTGTGTGTATATATATATATATATATATATATATATATATATATATATACACACACACACACACACACACATTCAAACAAAACACAGAGAGACTTTAAAAAGTAGAAATATATATGCCAATCAAAATTCATCATGAAATATATATCATCCACAGATCCAAAAATATTTAATTTACTGAACATGGATTTATGTATCATGTTGTTCAAGTAGAAAGCTCACCATAGGTTGAAATTTCAGTTCCAACAGCGTTTAGGAGGAGTGATCTCTTCCCACAATTTGTATCTGCCATGTCAGGAACCTCACAAGAATGTACGTGGGATACCAGGTAGGATTCTATATGTGCATGTAAAAATACATGTGCTGAATAGGCTACAGAGAAAGGGAGACAGGAATTTACATATTTGTTAACTTTACAAACACATGGAGAACTACTTCTCTTAAATTGGACTAGATTTATAACTCCTAGCCTTTATAATGCCAAAGGAAAGTCCAATTATACACCATGCCTCCTCTGAACTTCATGTATTGCTATTCTGTTTGGGTTATATTCCTCCATCATATCAGGATTGGTAATCAGAGTCTAGGAGGGTATGGGTTAGTGTCAGGGATTCAGTATTTTGAATGGAAAATAGGAAAATGAATCCAATGTGTATGCAATTATGTGCTACACAAAAATCTTCCCACTCTCATCAAGAACATTAATGCCTTGACATTACCTTTGCCCCAAGTAAGACACAATTCGAAGAGAAGAGTTAGAAAATCTGTGAATACATATATACAATGGAAAATGCTCAGGAGTTCACAACCTTGGAGGTGGTAGAGGAGCTTCCATAAGTAAGGGACAAGATAAACACTCCACAAACATGGAGCTCTGCTGGCCTAAAGACTTCTTGGGAAACTGCCTCTGAGTTTGGACACTTGAAATATATGTTGTTGTCAGGAGCTTTATCTTCCTTTGTAGTGAGACCATCAAAGCTTGTTCTGCATCTATGTGACCGGGAGGACATGGTTTCTGATTTTCCAATGAACATGAGGCAGCAGTGCTGAATTCTCTCTTTGTAGGTAAACTGTGGCCACTGGGGTCTAAGTGTTTCCCCGTGTGGACTGTGAGGCCATTTGGTCATCCTCCACTTTTCCTGGTGTTTCTTGCTGCTTCACTGGGAGTTTCCTATTTGCTTCATGAAATACAAGGAGTTCAACTGGGACAGAGTGCTGGAGGGAGTTCTGTCACGTGTGCTGACTCAGGGTCCGAGGAGAATGCACCAACCAGGCTTCTATCCCACAGAGCTTGCCCCCTTGACCATAGCAACCTGATTCTGAACATTGCCCGGAAACCTCTCCATATAACAAGATGCCTTTACATATAAGGGTCTGCTGGCTGCACCGTGTCAGTCACAAGCCATGTGGAAGCCAATGGCAGATCCACATGGCCCCACCACAGATGTTTTATCACACACCTGCACACCACTGCTCTAGGCCCACTCATCAGCAGGCTCCAACTTACTGGCATCTCTGTTCTACACCGTTTTCATGAAACCCAGTCAATCAAGGCACTGTCTGGTACACTCATGATCAGCAACAGGACATCCAAAGGTTCTCCAGTGCCACCTGGTCATGGGAATTTCAAAAATTTCATGGTATTTATCAAGCCATTTTTCAAGGATGAACTTGGAGGCACTGTGGGTTTCTATTCATTCAGGAACCACTAAATGGTGAGGAAGCTCATTTCAATGAAAGCTCTAGAGGAACACTCAGAGGCAAGGCTTCCCAAGAGTGGCCAAAAGGTCACATCAAGCCAGGCCCATTGAGGTCTACAATGTGAGGTCCCTGTGTGTTTTGACTCTCAATTATGGCTGGAAGGTCTTTAAGAAAAAAATCATGTTATATCCTGGCTGAGATTCCCAGTGCTCTGTGCAAAGCCACCCTGGACCTAGATCTCAGTTTCCAAGGGCAACTCTCATGCGTGGCCTCCTAAATTCCCAACACAATTCATGGCAATACTTCTCTGAGTTCAGTTCCAGAACTCAGTCTATAAGGAGAATCACGCCAGAGTTCAAGACCAGGTGGACCAAGTCATCCCTTCCAACCGCCACAGAAATGACCACAATTCAAACCAAAACACTGCCACATGTCCCTCATCTTCTTCCATATAGACACTCATCATAACCTCTGGCTGGAGGTTTCCATGAGGGGGGCAGCCCAAGACAGTGTCTAGAATAAGCTCCCTTGCCCCTCATTTGCCTAATGTCTGGGTGGCCTGGACACCCTTACTGTGACCAAGGAGTGATCAAATAGGCCTGCCATTAATACTGCTCTACTTCTCCAATTTGAGGCCTACTGACTTTCGGGTATAGATTCTTTTTGTGTATTGGAGACATGAGAAAACCCAAGAACCTATGGGCTAGCCTCTGCAGGGCTTTGAAGAACTCATTTGACCCAAAGGATCCCTATTCTCACTTGATGGAGGTCAGGAACTTTCCAGAGGAAAGCGAGAGACTTCATCCACAATGACTGCTCTTTTTGCCATTTTGGCTTTGGATGCACACATGGGATCTTTCGTTAATCCATCAGGTGCTGAGAATCTAAGCCACAGCCTCACACAGGGCCAAGAGGCTGATTCACACACATCCCTTTGCACAGGAATTAAGCAAAAAGCCACAGGTGATGCCCATTCATTTCCATTTGAAAACTGTTTACTTCAGGCTTCACAAAGGGGTAGCCTGAGGCAAAGACCTTCCTGACAGTCAGGGCAACAGAACAATAGGTAAGCAAAAGGCCCAAAGCAGGGTTTCTCCACTGACACTTTACTGGTCACACTGATATCTAAGTTTTCTGAGATGCTTGCCATTCCCTTCAGTTATCCAGTACATGGCCATGTCACAGAGCTGGGAGGTGGTACATATCTTGGACACAAAACCATGAGCCTATTCTGGAGAGTGGCCAGAATTCAGGAAGAAAACAGGAACTTAGCAAGATAGTAGGTGTTGCCCATAGATAAGGGAAGCCCCAGTCCATTCATAAATCGGAAAAGATGAATGCTGGAAAGTTTTCTACTAGACAGGACACATCCATTGATTCATTCTCTTTTCCAATGTCTACAACCAGGGATACAGTGGGATACACAGACATAGAAACACTCGCCTTGTCAAACGTCTTACTAGAAACAGGCCACTAAAAAAGAAACAAACTGCCTTTCCTACCTATTCTCAGAACATGAGACAAAACCATAAACTCACAACAACACCCACTAAGGCACCTCCTTCCCCCAAGTAGGTCTGTGACTATCCAGAGTGTCTTCTGTCTGGTGGGCCATTCAATGTTCCCCCAAAATGGCCCGTCCTCTCTCAGATCTGGCCTCCTTGGCCTACTCAATGAACTTGTCAGGAGCCACCAGTGAGCCACTCACTACCTGCTTTCTCAGAACTAAGTCACCTCTTCAGAGCTTTCCTGGCATTTGGTCATCCTCACATCAGTAGGTACCAAGAAAGACTGACTCTGTCCTTGGTAAATGCAAACAAGTGAGCCCACTGGGACTGGGACTGAAACTGGCTCTGGGTGCCTGGCTTCCTGGTTGCCAAGTTCAGAGAGTTCCATCACAAAAGAAGTGAGGTGAGGTCACTTCCTTCAGGAACTGAATGAGGTCACTGCCTTGGCAACCAAATTGTCCTAACAGTTGCTTCCAAGGGTCCTATGAGATGGAGGCTGCCCCTGCTTCCTGTGACACTTTCACAAGTTAGAATGGTATATCCTCCATAGGCACCCAGGAACAGCTTTCCACACAGGCCTGGTTTGGTCCATCTTGTCTACATTAAGAAGTGTGCGGCTCATTCAGACACAACCCTTCATCCTGACCAGGTTGTTTGCCATGGAAGATGACTTTTGCTCTCTCATGTCCTTCAGAGCTGCCTACATCTTCTCCAGGGATCATTTGTGCATGGACCTTTGAGTTCTCAGCAGGTGGAAGATCCCCTACATTCCTCTCTTGTAAGATCAACTCTGTCCCTGCTCTTCTGTAAAGTTGGATTGAGGAAACAGTGTATGGTTAGGGGTAAGAACATGTTTGATTTGGGTTAGGAATCATTCTACTGGATGAAGAATGGTATTGGGAACCTGCGATATTTATAATAATATATAGGTGAAGTATATGTATGAAAACAGAAATCTAAGTAAGCTTTGAAGCCCAGAAGGGCATTGGGCCCTTGACTGGGATACTTAGCTTTCAATTACATTCTGCACAGATGTCTCAGATAAATTGATATACAATGGCATAAGACCTTGTACCTTGCATGATTGAATGTGGAAGAGAACATCCATTCAAAAAGGGATTGTAGGTAGGATTAGGAAGATAGTCAGTAGGTTTACGAAGAAGAGTGATTATAACATTTGGACCAAAAGTTCTTTAGCAGTAGGGTGTCAGTTAGAGAGTAGATGTAAATGTCAGCACATGTGAAGAGTCAGTCACAAGAATGAATATGGGAAATTATGTAGGAAAGCAGATATCAATAGAGACATTGGGAAATCAGTCAAAGAATAAAGTGAGTGATAGGATTAGATATTTTCAACAGGGTTGAGGTTGAATATGTAATCTTAGGACGAAGCAACTGTGTAGTCACCAATAGGATTGACATTTGAGAGCATTATTCACCTGGACAAGGATGTTTTTAGTAATCCATGCTCACTTTCCATTTAGACTTTGGTACAATCATAAGTGTGAACTTCGCATTATGTGTCCAGAATATCACTGTGATAAAATGTATATGTAGATCAGGTGACGTGAGTATTTCTTCCACCATTTCTGGGAGCAATATCTTGAAGACGTATTGATTAGTATTTGGGGGCACCAATAGGTGTACCCTGTGTCTATGAAAATAGAGATAATGCATGAACAGACCATACTGCGAATAAATAATATAACTGGTTCCAATTTACATAATGGATTGAACTGATACCTGAAAATATATAGGAAATCTAATATTGATACACAATCATTCATTCCAACCAGTTATATATCTAATGGTAATATTAGGGTTACGGTTTACCATGAAGGCTGTGTGATATTTGCTTGAAAAGTGATTATGGAAATTGAAAATAATGTTTTTGGAAAGAAGTCTCATGAAATGACCAGTCCAGAAACATACAGGAGTACATGTGTTCTGAAGCAGGAAGTGATTGAAAGTGAACCAAATGCCTGGAAATTTGTGAACTTGTGGAAGAAATATATATCCTATGATGTGCATCAACTGAAGAAATAGTGATGTACCAGTGTCGAAAAAAAAAGAAACGTCAAAATACACACCATGTATCATAGGAATCTACTTGCATTGATGCTAAACTCGGTCAGTTACTGTAGAAATATTAGGATTTCTAAGCACCATTCACTAGGAAACAAATGTGTATTTCAGGTGGATTAATACTTCTGAGAATAATCTTTAGAAAAGATGATTATAAATCCACATACATGGACATGAATGAATTTAGGGAGTGTATAATAAGACACATATATTTCATACTTTGAAAAATCTGTATATATATATACACACACACACACACACACATTCAAACAAAACACAGAGAGACTTTAAAAAGTAGAAATATATATGCCAATCAAAATTCATCATGAAATATATATCATCCACAGATCCAAAAATATTTAATTTACTGAACATGGATTTATGTATCATGTTGTTCAAGTAGAAAGCTCACCATAGGTTGAAATTTCAGTTCCAACAGCGTTTAGGAGGAGTGATCTCTTCCCACAATTTGTATCTGCCATGTCAGGAACCTCACAAGAATGTACGTGGGATACCAGGTAGGATTCTATATGTGCATGTAAAAATACATGTGCTGAATAGGCTACAGAGAAAGGGAGACAGGAATTTACATATTTGTTAACTTTACAAACACATGGAGAACTACTTCTCTTAAATTGGACTAGATTTATAACTCCTAGCCTTTATAATGCCAAAGGAAAGTCCAATTATACACCATGCCTCCTCTGAACTTCATGTATTGCTATTCTGTTTGGGTTATATTCCTCCATCATATCAGGATTGGTAATCAGAGTCTAGGAGGGTATGGGTTAGTGTCAGGGATTCAGTATTTTGAATGGAAAATAGGAAAATGAATCCAATGTGTATGCAATTATGTGCTACACAAAAATCTTCCCACTCTCATCAAGAACATTAATGCCTTGACATTACCTTTGCCCCAAGTAAGACACAATTCGAAGAGAAGAGTTAGAAAATCTGTGAATACATATATACAATGGAAAATGCTCAGGAGTTCACAACCTTGGAGGTGGTAGAGGAGCTTCCATAAGTAAGGGACAAGGTAAACACTCCACAAACATGGAGCTCTGCTGGCCTAAAGACTTCTTGGGAAACTGCCTCTGAGTTTGGACACTTGAAATATATGTTGTTGTCAGGAGCTTTATCTTCCTTTGTAGTGAGACCATCAAAGCTTGTTCTGCATCTATGTGACCGGGAGGACATGGTTTCTGATTTTCCAATGAACATGAGGCAGCAGTGCTGAATTCTCTCTTTGTAGGTAAACTGTGGCCACTGGGGTCTAAGTGTTTCCCCGTGTGGACTGTGAGGCCATTTGGTCATCCTCCACTTTTCCTGGTGTTTCTTGCTGCTTCACTGGGAGTTTCCTATTTGCTTCATGAAATACAAGGAGTTCAACTGGGACAGAGTGCTGGAGGGAGTTCTGTCACGTGTGCTGACTCAGGGTCCGAGGAGAATGCACCAACCAGGCTTCTATCCCACAGAGCTTGCCCCCTTGACCATAGCAACCTGATTCTGAACATTGCCCGGAAACCTCTCCATATAACAAGATGCCTTTACATATAAGGGTCTGCTGGCTGCACCGTGTCAGTCACAAGCCATGTGGAAGCCAATGGCAGATCCACATGGCCCCACCACAGATGTTTTATCACACACCTGCACACCACTGCTCTAGGCCCACTCATCAGCAGGCTCCAACTTACTGGCATCTCTGTTCTACACCGTTTTCATGAAACCCAGTCAATCAAGGCACTGTCTGGTACACTCATGATCAGCAACAGGACATCCAAAGGTTCTCCAGTGCCACCTGGTCATGGGAATTTCAAAAATTTCATGGTATTTATCAAGCCATTTTTCAAGGATGAACTTGGAGGCACTGTGGGTTTCTATTCATTCAGGAACCACTAAATGGTGAGGAAGCTCATTTCAATGAAAGCTCTAGAGGAACACTCAGAGGCAAGGCTTCCCAAGAGTGGCCAAAAGGTCACATCAAGCCAGGCCCATTGAGGTCTACAATGTGAGGTCCCTGTGTGTTTTGACTCTCAATTATGGCTGGAAGGTCTTTAAGAAAAAAATCATGTTATATCCTGGCTGAGATTCCCAGTGCTCTGTGCAAAGCCACCCTGGACCTAGATCTCAGTTTCCAAGGGCAACTCTCATGCGTGGCCTCCTAAATTCCCAACACAATTCATGGCAATACTTCTCTGAGTTCAGTTCCAGAACTCAGTCTATAAGGAGAATCACGCCAGAGTTCAAGACCAGGTGGACCAAGTCATCCCTTCCAACCGCCACAGAAATGACCACAATTCAAACCAAAACACTGCCACATGTCCCTCATCTTCTTCCATATAGACACTCATCATAACCTCTGGCTGGAGGTTTCCATGAGGGGGGCAGCCCAAGACAGTGTCTAGAATAAGCTCCCTTGCCCCTCATTTGCCTAATGTCTGGGTGGCCTGGACACCCTTACTGTGACCAAGGAGTGATCAAATAGGCCTGCCATTAATACTGCTCTACTTCTCCAATTTGAGGCCTACTGACTTTCGGGTATAGATTCTTTTTGTGTATTGGAGACATGAGAAAACCCAAGAACCTATGGGCTAGCCTCTGCAGGGCTTTGAAGAACTCATTTGACCCAAAGGATCCCTATTCTCACTTGATGGAGGTCAGGAACTTTCCAGAGGAAAGCGAGAGACTTCATCCACAATGACTGCTCTTTTTGCCATTTTGGCTTTGGATGCACACATGGGATCTTTCGTTAATCCATCAGGTGCTGAGAATCTAAGCCACAGCCTCACACAGGGCCAAGAGGCTGATTCACACACATCCCTTTGCACAGGAATTAAGCAAAAAGCCACAGGTGATGCCCATTCATTTCCATTTGAAAACTGTTTACTTCAGGCTTCACAAAGGGGTAGCCTGAGGCAAAGACCTTCCTGACAGTCAGGGCAACAGAACAATAGGTAAGCAAAAGGCCCAAAGCAGGGTTTCTCCACTGACACTTTACTGGTCACACTGATATCTAAGTTTTCTGAGATGCTTGCCATTCCCTTCAGTTATCCAGTACATGGCCATGTCACAGAGCTGGGAGGTGGTACATATCTTGGACACAAAACCATGAGCCTATTCTGGAGAGTGGCCAGAATTCAGGAAGAAAACAGGAACTTAGCAAGATAGTAGGTGTTGCCCATAGATAAGGGAAGCCCCAGTCCATTCATAAATCGGAAAAGATGAATGCTGGAAAGTTTTCTACTAGACAGGACACATCCATTGATTCATTCTCTTTTCCAATGTCTACAACCAGGGATACAGTGGGATACACAGACATAGAAACACTCGCCTTGTCAAACGTCTTACTAGAAACAGGCCACTAAAAAAGAAACAAACTGCCTTTCCTACCTATTCTCAGAACATGAGACAAAACCATAAACTCACAACAACACCCACTAAGGCACCTCCTTCCCCCAAGTAGGTCTGTGACTATCCAGAGTGTCTTCTGTCTGGTGGGCCATTCAATGTTCCCCCAAAATGGCCCGTCCTCTCTCAGATCTGGCCTCCTTGGCCTACTCAATGAACTTGTCAGGAGCCACCAGTGAGCCACTCACTACCTGCTTTCTCAGAACTACGTCCCCTCTTCAGAGCTTTCCTGGCATTTGGTCATCCTCACATCAGTAGGTACCAAGAAAGACTGACTCTGTCCTTGGTAAATGCAAACAAGTGAGCCCACTGGGACTGGGACTGAAACTGGCTCTGGGTGCCTGGCTTCCTGGTTGCCAAGTTCAGAGAGTTCCATCACAAAAGAAGTGAGGTGAGGTCACTTCCTTCAGGAACTGAATGAGGTCACTGCCTTGGCAACCAAATTGTCCTAACAGTTGCTTCCAAGGGTCCTATGAGATGGAGGCTGCCCCTGCTTCCTGTGACACTTTCACAAGTTAGAATGGTATATCCTCCATAGGCACCCAGGAACAGCTTTCCACACAGGCCTGGTTTGGTCCATCTTGTCTACATTAAGAAGTGTGCGGCTCATTCAGACACAACCCTTCATCCTGACCAGGTTGTTTGCCATGGAAGATGACTTTTGCTCTCTCATGTCCTTCAGAGCTGCCTACATCTTCTCCAGGGATCATTTGTGCATGGACCTTTGAGTTCTCAGCAGGTGGAAGATCCCCTACATTCCTCTCTTGTAAGATCAACTCTGTCCCTGCTCTTCTGTAAAGTTGGATTGAGGAAACAGTGTATGGTTAGGGGTAAGAACATGTTTGATTTGGGTTAGGAATCATTCTACTGGATGAAGAATGGTATTGGGAACCTGCGATATTTATAATAATATATAGGTGAAGTATATGTATGAAAACAGAAATCTAAGTAAGCTTTGAAGCCCAGAAGGGCATTGGGCCCTTGACTGGGATACTTAGCTTTCAATTACATTCTGCACAGATGTCTCAGATAAATTGATATACAATGGCATAAGACCTTGTACCTTGCATGATTGAATGTGGAAGAGAACATCCATTCAAAAAGGGATTGTAGGTAGGATTAGGAAGATAGTCAGTAGGTTTACGAAGAAGAGTGATTATAACATTTGGACCAAAAGTTCTTTAGCAGTAGGGTGTCAGTTAGAGAGTAGATGTAAATGTCAGCACATGTGAAGAGTCAGTCACAAGAATGAATATGGGAAATTATGTAGGAAAGCAGATATCAATAGAGACATTGGGAAATCAGTCAAAGAATAAAGTGAGTGATAGGATTAGATATTTTCAACAGGGTTGAGGTTGAATATGTAATCTTAGGACGAAGCAACTGTGTAGTCACCAATAGGATTGACATTTGAGAGCATTATTCACCTGGACAAGGATGTTTTTAGTAATCCATGCTCACTTTCCATTTAGACTTTGGTACAATCATAAGTGTGAACTTCGCATTATGTGTCCAGAATATCACTGTGATAAAATGTATATGTAGATCAGGTGACGTGAGTATTTCTTCCACCATTTCTGGGAGCAATATCTTGAAGACGTATTGATTAGTATTTGGGGGCACCAATAGGTGTACCCTGTGTCTATGAAAATAGAGATAATGCATGAACAGACCATACTGCGAATAAATAATATAACTGGTTCCAATTTACATAATGGATTGAACTGATACCTGAAAATATATAGGAAATCTAATATTGATACACAATCATTCATTCCAACCAGTTATATATCTAATGGTAATATTAGGGTTACGGTTTACCATGAAGGCTGTGTGATATTTGCTTGAAAAGTGATTATGGAAATTGAAAATAATGTTTTTGGAAAGAAGTCTCATGAAATGACCAGTCCAGAAACATACAGGAGTACATGTGTTCTGAAGCAGGAAGTGATTGAAAGTGAACCAAATGCCTGGAAATTTGTGAACTTGTGGAAGAAATATATATCCTATGATGTGCATCAACTGAAGAAATAGTGATGTACCAGTGTCGAAAAAAAAAGAAACGTCAAAATACACACCATGTATCATAGGAATCTACTTGCATTGATGCTAAACTCGGTCAGTTACTGTAGAAATATTAGGATTTCTAAGCACCATTCACTAGGAAACAAATGTGTATTTCAGGTGGATTAATACTTCTGAGAATAATCTTTAGAAAAGATGATTATAAATCCACATACATGGACATGAATGAATTTAGGGAGTGTATAATAAGACACATATATTTCATACTTTGAAAAATCTGGAGTGTGTGTGTGTGTATATATATATATATATATATATATATATATATATATATACACACACACACACACACACACATTCAAACAAAACACAGAGAGACTTTAAAAAGTAGAAATATATATGCCAATCAAAATTCATCATGAAATATATATCATCCACAGATCCAAAAATATTTAATTTACTGAACATGGATTTATGTATCATGTTGTTCAAGTAGAAAGCTCACCATAGGTTGAAATTTCAGTTCCAACAGCGTTTAGGAGGAGTGATCTCTTCCCACAATTTGTATCTGCCATGTCAGGAACCTCACAAGAATGTACGTGGGATACCAGGTAGGATTCTATATGTGCATGTAAAAATACATGTGCTGAATAGGCTACAGAGAAAGGGAGACAGGAATTTACATATTTGTTAACTTTACAAACACATGGAGAACTACTTCTCTTAAATTGGACTAGATTTATAACTCCTAGCCTTTATAATGCCAAAGGAAAGTCCAATTATACACCATGCCTCCTCTGAACTTCATGTATTGCTATTCTGTTTGGGTTATATTCCTCCATCATATCAGGATTGGTAATCAGAGTCTAGGAGGGTATGGGTTAGTGTCAGGGATTCAGTATTTTGAATGGAAAATAGGAAAATGAATCCAATGTGTATGCAATTATGTGCTACACAAAAATCTTCCCACTCTCATCAAGAACATTAATGCCTTGACATTACCTTTGCCCCAAGTAAGACACAATTCGAAGAGAAGAGTTAGAAAATCTGTGAATACATATATACAATGGAAAATGCTCAGGAGTTCACAACCTTGGAGGTGGTAGAGGAGCTTCCATAAGTAAGGGACAAGGTAAACACTCCACAAACATGGAGCTCTGCTGGCCTAAAGACTTCTTGGGAAACTGCCTCTGAGTTTGGACACTTGAAATATATGTTGTTGTCAGGAGCTTTATCTTCCTTTGTAGTGAGACCATCAAAGCTTGTTCTGCATCTATGTGACCGGGAGGACATGGTTTCTGATTTTCCAATGAACATGAGGCAGCAGTGCTGAATTCTCTCTTTGTAGGTAAACTGTGGCCACTGGGGTCTAAGTGTTTCCCCGTGTGGACTGTGAGGCCATTTGGTCATCCTCCACTTTTCCTGGTGTTTCTTGCTGCTTCACTGGGAGTTTCCTATTTGCTTCATGAAATACAAGGAGTTCAACTGGGACACAGTGCTGGAGGGAGTTCTGTCACGTGTGCTGACTCAGGGTCCGAGGAGAATGCACCAACCAGGCTTCTATCCCACAGAGCTTGCCCCCTTGACCATAGCAACCTGATTCTGAACATTGCCCGGAAACCTCTCCATATAACAAGATGCCTTTACATATAAGGGTCTGCTGGCTGCACCGTGTCAGTCACAAGCCATGTGGAAGCCAATGGCAGATCCACATGGCCCCACCACAGATGTTTTATCACACACCTGCACACCACTGCTCTAGGCCCACTCATCAGCAGGCTCCAACTTACTGGCATCTCTGTTCTACACCGTTTTCATGAAACCCAGTCAATCAAGGCACTGTCTGGTACACTCATGATCAGCAACAGGACATCCAAAGGTTCTCCAGTGCCACCTGGTCATGGGAATTTCAAAAATCTCATGGTATTTATCAAGCCATTTTTCAAGGATGAACTTGGAGGCACTGTGGGTTTCTATTCATTCAGGAACCACTAAATGGTGAGGAAGCTCATTTCAATGAAAGCTCTAGAGGAACACTCAGAGGCAAGGCTTCCCAAGAGTGGCCAAAAGGTCACATCAAGCCAGGCCCATTGAGGTCTACAATGTGAGGTCCCTGTGTGTTTTGACTCTCAATTATGGCTGGAAGGTCTTTAAGAAAAAAATCATGTTATATCCTGGCTGAGATTCCCAGTGCTCTGTGCAAAGCCACCCTGGACCTAGATCTCAGTTTCCAAGGGCAACTCTCATGCGTGGCCTCCTAAATTCCCAACACAATTCATGGCAATACTTCTCTGAGTTCAGTTCCAGAACTCAGTCTATAAGGAGAATCACGCCAGAGTTCAAGACCAGGTGGACCAAGTCATCCCTTCCAACCGCCACAGAAATGACCACAATTCAAACCAAAACACTGCCACATGTCCCTCATCTTCTTCCATATAGACACTCATCATAACCTCTGGCTGGAGGTTTCCATGAGGGGGGCAGCCCAAGACAGTGTCTAGAATAAGCTCCCTTGCCCCTCATTTGCCTAATGTCTGGGTGGCCTGGACACCCTTACTGTGACCAAGGAGTGATCAAATAGGCCTGCCATTAATACTGCTCTACTTCTCCAATTTGAGGCCTACTGACTTTCGGGTATAGATTCTTTTTGTGTATTGGAGACATGAGAAAACCCAAGAACCTATGGGCTAGCCTCTGCAGGGCTTTGAAGAACTCATTTGACCCAAAGGATCCCTATTCTCACTTGATGGAGGTCAGGAACTTTCCAGAGGAAAGCGAGAGACTTCATCCACAATGACTGCTCTTTTTGCCATTTTGGCTTTGGATGCACACATGGGATCTTTCGTTAATCCATCAGGTGCTGAGAATCTAAGCCACAGCCTCACACAGGGCCAAGAGGCTGATTCACACACATCCCTTTGCACAGGAATTAAGCAAAAAGCCACAGGTGATGCCCATTCATTTCCATTTGAAAACTGTTTACTTCAGGCTTCACAAAGGGGTAGCCTGAGGCAAAGACCTTCCTGACAGTCAGGGCAACAGAACAATAGGTAAGCAAAAGGCCCAAAGCAGGGTTTCTCCACTGACACTTTACTGGTCACACTGATATCTAAGTTTTCTGAGATGCTTGCCATTCCCTTCAGTTATCCAGTACATGGCCATGTCACAGAGCTGGGAGGTGGTACATATCTTGGACACAAAACCATGAGCCTATTCTGGAGAGTGGCCAGAATTCAGGAAGAAAACAGGAACTTAGCAAGATAGTAGGTGTTGCCCATAGATAAGGGAAGCCCCAGTCCATTCATAAATCGGAAAAGATGAATGCTGGAAAGTTTTCTACTAGACAGGACACATCCATTGATTCATTCTCTTTTCCAATGTCTACAACCAGGGATACAGTGGGATACACAGACATAGAAACACTCGCCTTGTCAAACGTCTTACTAGAAACAGGCCACTAAAAAAGAAACAAACTGCCTTTCCTACCTATTCTCAGAACATGAGACAAAACCATAAACTCACAACAACACCCACTAAGGCACCTCCTTCCCCCAAGTAGGTCTGTGACTATCCAGAGTGTCTTCTGTCTGGTGGGCCATTCAATGTTCCCCCAAAATGGCCCGTCCTCTCTCAGATCTGGCCTCCTTGGCCTACTCAATGAACTTGTCAGGAGCCACCAGTGAGCCACTCACTACCTGCTTTCTCAGAACTAAGTCCCCTCTTCAGAGCTTTCCTGGCATTTGGTCATCCTCACATCAGTAGGTACCAAGAAAGACTGACTCTGTCCTTGGTAAATGCAAACAAGTGAGCCCACTGGGACTGGGACTGAAACTGGCTCTGGGTGCCTGGCTTCCTGGTTGCCAAGTTCAGAGAGTTCCATCACAAAAGAAGTGAGGTGAGGTCACTTCCTTCAGGAACTGAATGAGGTCACTGCCTTGGCAACCAAATTGTCCTAACAGTTGCTTCCAAGGGTCCTATGAGATGGAGGCTGCCCCTGCTTCCTGTGACACTTTCACAAGTTAGAATGGTATATCCTCCATAGGCACCCAGGAACAGCTTTCCACACAGGCCTGGTTTGGTCCATCTTGTCTACATTAAGAAGTGTGCGGCTCATTCAGACACAACCCTTCATCCTGACCAGGTTGTTTGCCATGGAAGATGACTTTTGCTCTCTCATGTCCTTCAGAGCTGCCTACATCTTCTCCAGGGATCATTTCTGCATGGACCTTTGAGTTCTCAGCAGGTGGAAGATCCCCTACATTCCTCTCTTGTAAGATCAACTCTGTCCCTGCTCTTCTGTAAAGTTGGATTGAGGAAACAGTGTATGGTTAGGGGTAAGAACATGTTTGATTTGGGTTAGGAATCATTCTACTGGATGAAGAATGGTATTGGGAACCTGCGATATTTATAATAATATATAGGTGAAGTATATGTATGAAAACAGAAATCTAAGTAAGCTTTGAAGCCCAGAAGGGCATTGGGCCCTTGACTGGGATACTTAGCTTTCAATTACATTCTGCACAGATGTCTCAGATAAATTGATATACAATGGCATAAGACCTTGTACCTTGCATGATTGAATGTGGAAGAGAACATCCATTCAAAAAGGGATTGTAGGTAGGATTAGGAAGATAGTCAGTAGGTTTACGAAGAAGAGTGATTATAACATTTGGACCAAAAGTTCTTTAGCAGTAGGGTGTCAGTTAGAGAGTAGATGTAAATGTCAGCACATGTGAAGAGTCAGTCACAAGAATGAATATGGGAAATTATGTAGGAAAGCAGATATCAATAGAGACATTGGGAAATCAGTCAAAGTATAAAGTGAGTGATAGGATTAGATATTTTCAACAGGGTTGAGGTTGAATATGTAATCTTAGGACGAAGCAACTGTGTAGTCACCAATAGGATTGACATTTGAGAGCATTATTCACCTGGACAAGGATGTTTTTAGTAATCCATGCTCACTTTCCATTTAGACTTTGGTACAATCATAAGTGTGAACTTCGCATTACGTGTCCAGAATATCACTGTGATAAAATGTATATGTAGATCAGGTGACATGAGTATTTCTTCCACCATTTCTGGGAGCAATATCTTGAAGACGTATTGATTAGTATTTGGGGGCACCAATAGGTGTACCCTGTGTCTATGAAAATAGAGATAATGCATGAACAGACCATACTGCGAATAAATAATATAACTGGTTCCAATTTACATAATGGATTGAACTGATACCTGAAAATATATAGGAAATCTAATATTGATACACAATCATTCATTCCAACCAGTTATATATCTAATGGTAATATTAGGGTTACGGTTTACCATGAAGGCTGTGTGATATTTGCTTGAAAAGTGATTATGGAAATTGAAAATAATGTTTTTGGAAAGAAGTCTCATGAAATGACCAGTCCAGAAACATACAGGAGTACATGTGTTCTGAAGCAGGAAGTGATTGAAAGTGAACCAAATGCCTGGAAATTTGTGAACTTGTGGAAGAAATATATATCCTATGATGTGCATCAACTGAAGAAATAGTGATGTACCAGTGTCGAAAAAAAAAAAGAAACGTCAAAATACACACCATGTATCATAGGAATCTACTTGCATTGATGCTAAACTCGGTCAGTTACTGTAGAAATATTAGGATTTCTAAGCACCATTCACTAGGAAACAAATGTGTATTTCAGGTGGATTAATACTTCTGAGAATAATCTTTAGAAAAGATGATTATAAATCCACATACATGGACATGAATGAATTTAGGGAGTGTATAATAAGACACATATATTTCATACTTTGAAAAATCTGGAGAGTGTGTGTGTGTATATGTATATATATATATATATATATATATATATATATATATATATATACACACACACACACACACACATTCAAACAAAACACAGAGAGACTTTAAAAAGTAGAAATATATATGCCAATCAAAATTCATCATGAAATATATATCATCCACAGATCCAAAAATATTTAATTTACTGAACATGGATTTATGTATCATGTTGTTCAAGTAGAAAGCTCACCATAGGTTGAAATTTCAGTTCCAACAGCGTTTAGGAGGAGTGATCTCTTCCCACAATTTGTATCTGCCATGTCAGGAACCTCACAAGAATGTACGTGGGATACCAGGTAGGATTCTATATGTGCATGTAAAAATACATGTGCTGAATAGGCTACAGAGAAAGGGAGACAGGAATTTACATATTTGTTAACTTTACAAACACATGGAGAACTACTTCTCTTAAATTGGACTAGATTTATAACTCCTAGCCTTTATAATGCCAAAGGAAAGTCCAATTATACACCATGCCTCCTCTGAACTTCATGTATTGCTATTCTGTTTGGGTTATATTCCTCCATCATATCAGGATTGGTAATCAGAGTCTAGGAGGGTATGGGTTAGTGTCAGGGATTCAGTATTTTGAATGGAAAATAGGAAAATGAATCCAATGTGTATGCAATTATGTGCTACACAAAAATCTTCCCACTCTCATCAAGAACATTAATGCCTTGACATTACCTTTGCCCCAAGTAAGACACAATTCGAAGAGAAGAGTTAGAAAATCTGTGAATACATATATACAATGGAAAGTGCTCAGGAGTTCACAACCTTGGAGGTGGTAAAGGAGCTTCCATAAGTAAGGGACAAGGTAAACACTCCACAAACATGGAGCTCTGCTGGCCTAAAGACTTCTTGGGAAACTGCCTCTGAGTTTGGACACTTGAAATATATGTTGTTGTCAGGAGCTTTATCTTCCTTTGTAGTGAGACCATCAAAGCTTGTTCTGCATCTATGTGACCGGGAGGACATGGTTTCTGATTTTCCAATGAACATGAGGCAGCAGTGCTGAATTCTCTCTTTGTAGGTAAACTGTGGCCACTGGGGTCTAAGTGTTTCCCCGTGTGGACTGTGAGGCCATTTGGTCATCCTCCACTTTTCCTGGTGTTTCTTGCTGCTTCACTGGGAGTTTCCTATTTGCTTCATGAAATACAAGGAGTTCAACTGGGACAGAGTGCTGGAGGGAGTTCTGTCACGTGTGCTGACTCAGGGTCCGAGGAGAATGCACCAACCAGGCTTCTATCCCACAGAGCTTGCCCCCTTGACCATAGCAACCTGATTCTGAACATTGCCCGGAAACCTCTCCATATAACAAGATGCCTTTACATATAAGGGTCTGCTGGCTGCACCGTGTCAGTCACAAGCCATGTGGAAGCCAATGGCAGATCCACATGGCCCCACCACAGATGTTTTATCACACACCTGCACACCACTGCTCTAGGCCCACTCATCAGCAGGCTCCAACTTACTGGCATCTCTGTTCTACACCGTTTTCATGAAACCCAGTCAATCAAGGCACTGTCTGGTACACTCATGATCAGCAACAGGACATCCAAAGGTTCTCCAGTGCCACCTGGTCATGGGAATTTCAAAAATTTCATGGTATTTATCAAGCCATTTTTCAAGGATGAACTTGGAGGCACTGTGGGTTTCTATTCATTCAGGAACCACTAAATGGTGAGGAAGCTCATTTCAATGAAAGCTCTAGAGGAACACTCAGAGGCAAGGCTTCCCAAGAGTGGCCAAAAGGTCACATCAAGCCAGGCCCATTGAGGTCTACAATGTGAGGTCCCTGTGTGTTTTGACTCTCAATTATGGCTGGAAGGTCTTTAAGAAAAAAATCATGTTATATCCTGGCTGAGATTCCCAGTGCTCTGTGCAAAGCCACCCTGGACCTAGATCTCAGTTTCCAAGGGCAACTCTCATGCGTGGCCTCCTAAATTCCCAACACAATTCATGGCAATACTTCTCTGAGTTCAGTTCCAGAACTCAGTCTATAAGGAGAATCACGCCAGAGTTCAAGACCAGGTGGACCAAGTCATCCCTTCCAACCGCCACAGAAATGACCACAATTCAAACCAAAACACTGCCACATGTCCCTCATCTTCTTCCATATAGACACTCATCATAACCTCTGGCTGGAGGTTTCCATGAGGGGGGCAGCCCAAGACAGTGTCTAGAATAAGCTCCCTTGCCCCTCATTTGCCTAATGTCTGGGTGGCCTGGACACCCTTACTGTGACCAAGGAGTGATCAAATAGGCCTGCCATTAATACTGCTCTACTTCTCCAATTTGAGGCCTACTGACTTTCGGGTATAGATTCTTTTTGTGTATTGGAGACATGAGAAAACCCAAGAACCTATGGGCTAGCCTCTGCAGGGCTTTGAAGAACTCATTTGACCCAAAGGATCCCTATTCTCACTTGATGGAGGTCAGGAACTTTCCAGAGGAAAGCGAGAGACTTCATCCACAATGACTGCTCTTTTTGCCATTTTGGCTTTGGATGCACACATGGGATCTTTCGTTAATCCATCAGGTGCTGAGAATCTAAGCCACAGCCTCACACAGGGCCAAGAGGCTGATTCACACACATCCCTTTGCACAGGAATTAAGCAAAAAGCCACAGGTGATGCCCATTCATTTCCATTTGAAAACTGTTTACTTCAGGCTTCACAAAGGGGTAGCCTGAGGCAAAGACCTTCCTGACAGTCTGGGCAACAGAACAATAGGTAAGCAAAAGGCCCAAAGCAGGGTTTCTCCACTGACACTTTACTGGTCACACTGATATCTAAGTTTTCTGAGATGCTTGCCATTCCCTTCAGTTATCCAGTACATGGCCATGTCACAGAGCTGGGAGGTGGTACATATCTTGGACACAAAACCATGAGCCTATTCTGGAGAGTGGCCAGAATTCAGGAAGAAAACAGGAACTTAGCAAGATAGTAGGTGTTGCCCATAGATAAGGGAAGCCCCAGTCCATTCATAAATCGGAAAAGATGAATGCTGGAAAGTTTTCTACTAGACAGGACACATCCATTGATTCATTCTCTTTTCCAATGTCTACAACCAGGGATACAGTGGGATACACAGACATAGAAACACTCGCCTTGTCAAACGTCTTACTAGAAACAGGCCACTAAAAAAGAAACAAACTGCCTTTCCTACCTATTCTCAGAACATGAGACAAAACCATAAACTCACAACAACACCCACTAAGGCACCTCCTTCCCCCAAGTAGGTCTGTGACTATCCAGAGTGTCTTCTGTCTGGTGGGCCATTCAATGTTCCCCCAAAATGGCCCGTCCTCTCTCAGATCTGGCCTCCTTGGCCTACTCAATGAACTTGTCAGGAGCCACCAGTGAGCCACTCACTACCTGCTTTCTCAGAACTAAGTCCCCTGTTCAGAGCTTTCCTGGCATTTGGTCATCCTCACATCAGTAGGTACCAAGAAAGACTGACTCTGTCCTTGGTAAATGCAAACAAGTGAGCCCACTGGGACTGGGACTGAAACTGGCTCTGGGTGCCTGGCTTCCTGGTTGCCAAGTTCAGAGAGTTCCATCACAAAAGAAGTGAGGTGAGGTCACTTCCTTCAGGAACTGAATGAGGTCACTGCCTTGGCAACCAAATTGTCCTAACAGTTGCTTCCAAGGGTCCTATGAGATGGAGGCTGCCCCTGCTTCCTGTGACACTTTCACAAGTTAGAATGGTATATCCTCCATAGGCACCCAGGAACAGCTTTCCACACAGGCCTGGTTTGGTCCATCTTGTCTACATTAAGAAGTGTGCGGCTCATTCAGACACAACCCTTCATCCTGACCAGGTTGTTTGCCATGGAAGATGACTTTTGCTCTCTCATGTCCTTCAGAGCTGCCTACATCTTCTCCAGGGATCATTTCTGCATGGACCTTTGAGTTCTCAGCAGGTGGAAGATCCCCTACATTCCTCTCTTGTAAGATCAACTCTGTCCCTGCTCTTCTGTAAAGTTGGATTGAGGAAACAGTGTATGGTTAGGGGTAAGAACATGTTTGATTTGGATTAGGAATCATTCTACTGGATGAAGAATGGTATTGGGAACCTGCGATATTTATAATAATATATAGGTGAAGTATATGTATGAAAACAGAAATCTAAGTAAGCTTTGAAGCCCAGAAGGGCATTGGGCCCTTGACTGGGATACTTAGCTTTGAATTACATTCTGCACAGATGTCTCAGATAAATTGATATACAATGGCATAAGACCTTGTACCTTGCATGATTGAATGTGGAAGAGAACATCCATTCAAAAAGGGATTGTAGGTAGGATTAGGAAGATAGTCAGTAGGTTTACGAAGAAGAGTGATTATAACATTTGGACCAAAAGTTCTTTAGCAGTAGGGTGTCAGTTAGAGAGTAGATGTAAATGTCAGCACATGTGAAGAGTCAGTCACAAGAATGAATATGGGAAATTATGTAGGAAAGCAGATATCAATAGAGACATTGGGAAATCAGTCAAAGTATAAAGTGAGTGATAGGATTAGATATTTTCAACAGGGTTGAGGTTGAATATGTAATCTTAGGACGAAGCAACTGTGTAGTCACCAATAGGATTGACATTTGAGAGCATTATTCACCTGGACAAGGATGTTTTTAGTAATCCATGCTCACTTTCCATTTAGACTTTGGTACAATCATAAGTGTGAACTTCGCATTATGTGTCCAGAATATCACTGTGATAAAATGTATATGTAGATCAGGTGACGTGAGTATTTCTTCCACCATTTCTGGGAGCAATATCTTGAAGACGTATTGATTAATATTTGGGGGCACCAATAGGTGTACCCTGTGTCTATGAAAATAGAGATAATGCATGAACAGACCATACTGCGAATAAATAATATAACTGGTTCCAATTTACATAATGGATTGAACTGATACCTGAAAATATATAGGAAATCTAATATTGATACACAATCATTCATTCCAACCAGTTATATATCTAATGGTAATATTAGGGTTACGGTTTACCATGAAGGCTGTGTGATATTTGCTTGAAAAGTGATTATGGAAATTGAAAATAATGTTTTTGGAAAGAAGTCTCATGAAATGACCAGTCCAGAAACATACAGGAGTACATGTGTTCTGAAGCAGGAAGTGATTGAAAGTGAACCAAATGCCTGGAAATTTGTGAACTTGTGGAAGAAATATATATCCTATGATGTGCATCAACTGAAGAAATAGTGATGTACCAGTGTCGAAAAAAAAAAGAAACGTCAAAATACACACCATGTATCATAGGAATCTACTTGCATTGATGCTAAACTCGGTCAGTTACTGTAGAAATATTAGGATTTCTAAGCACCATTCACTAGGAAACAAATGTGTATTTCAGGTGGATTAATACTTCTGAGAATAATCTTTAGAAAAGATGATTATAAATCCACATACATGGACATGAATGAATTTAGGGAGTGTATAATAAGACACATATATTTCATACTTTGAAAAATCTGGAGAGTGTGTGTGTATATATATATATATATATATATATATATATATACACACACACACACACACACACACACACACACATTCAAACAAAACACAGAGAGACTTTAAAAAGTAGAAATATATATGCCAATCAAAATTCATCATAAAATATATATCATCCACAGATCCAAAAATATTTAATTTACTGAACATGGATTTATGTATCATGTTGTTCAAGTAGAAAGCTCACCATAGGTTGAAATTTCAGTTCCAACAGCGTTTAGGAGGAGTGATCTCTTCCCACAATTTGTATCTGCCATGTCAGGAACCTCACAAGAATGTACGTGGGATACCAGGTAGGATTCTATATGTGCATGTAAAAATACATGTGCTGAATAGGCTACAGAGAAAGGGAGACAGGAATTTACATATTTGTTAACTTTACAAACACATGGAGAACTACTTCTCTTAAATTGGACTAGATTTATAACTCCTAGCCTTTATAATGCCAAAGGAAAGTCCAATTATACACCATGCCTCCTCTGAACTTCATGTATTGCTATTCTGTTTGGGTTATATTCCTCCATCATATCAGGATTGGTAATCAGAGTCTAGGAGGGTATGGGTTAGTGTCAGGGATTCAGTATTTTGAATGGAAAATAGGAAAATGAATCCAATGTGTATGCAATTATGTGCTACACAAAAATCTTCCCACTCTCATCAAGAACAATGCCTTGACATTACCTTTGCCCCAAGTAAGACACAATTCGAAGAGAAGAGTTAGAAAATCTGTGAATACATATATACAATGGAAAATGCTCAGGAGTTCACAACCTTGGAGGTGGTAGAGGAGCTTCCATAAGTAAGGGACAAGGTAAACACTCCACAAACATGGAGCTCTGCTGGCCTAAAGACTTCTTGGGAAACTGCCTCTGAGTTTGGACACTTGAAATATATGTTGTTGTCAGGAGCTTTATCTTCCTTTGTAGTGAGACCATCAAAGCTTGTTCTGCATCTATGTGACCGGGAGGACATGGTTTCTGATTTTCCAATGAACATGAGGCAGCAGTGCTGAATTCTCTCTTTGTAGGTAAACTGTGGCCACTGGGGTCTAAGTGTTTCCCCGTGTGGACTGTGAGGCCATTTGGTCATCCTCCACTTTTCCTGGTGTTTCTTGCTGCTTCACTGGGAGTATCCTATTTGCTTCATGAAATACAAGGAGTTCAACTGGGACAGAGTGCTGGAGGGAGTTCTGTCACGTGTGCTGACTCAGGGTCCGAGGAGAATGCACCAACCAGGCTTCTATCCCACAGAGCTTGCCCCCTTGACCATAGCAACCTGATTCTGAACATTGCCCGGAAACCTCTCCATATAACAAGATGCCTTTACATATAAGGGTCTGCTGGCTGCACCGTGTCAGTCACAAGCCATGTGGAAGCCAATGGCAGATCCACATGGCCCCACCACAGATGTTTTATCACACACCTGCACACCACTGCTCTAGGCCCACTCATCAGCAGGCTCCAACTTACTGGCATCTCTGTTCTACACCGTTTTCATGAAACCCAGTCAATCAAGGCACTGTCTGGTACACTCATGATCAGCAACAGGACATCCAAAGGTTCTCCAGTGCCACCTGGTCATGGGAATTTCAAAAATTTCATGGTATTTATCAAGCCATTTTTCAAGGATGAACTTGGAGGCACTGTGGGTTTCTATTCATTCAGGAACCACTAAATGGTGAGGAAGCTCATTTCAATGAAAGCTCTAGAGGAACACTCAGAGGCAAGGCTTCCCAAGAGTGGCCAAAAGGTCACATCAAGCCAGGCCTATTGAGGTCTACAATGTGAGGTCCCTGTGTGTTTTGACTCTCAATTATGGCTGGAAGGTCTTTAAGAAAAAAATCATGTTATATCCTGGCTGAGATTCCCAGTGCTCTGTGCAAAGCCACCCTGGACCTAGATCTCAGTTTCCAAGGGCAACTCTCATGCGTGGCCTCCTAAATTCCCAACACAATTCATGGCAATACTTCTCTGAGTTCAGTTCCAGAACTCAGTCTATAAGGAGAATCACGCCAGAGTTCAAGACCAGGTGGACCAAGTCATCCCTTCCAACCGCCACAGAAATGACCACAATTCAAACCAAAACACTGCCACATGTCCCTCATCTTCTTCCATATAGACACTCATCATAACCTCTGGCTGGAGGTTTCCATGAGGGGGGCAGCCCAAGACAGTGTCTAGAATAAGCTCCCTTGCCCCTCATTTGCCTAATGTCTGGGTGGCCTGGACACCCTTACTGTGACCAAGGAGTGATCAAATAGGCCTGCCATTAATACTGCTCTACTTCTCCAATTTGAGGCCTACTGACTTTCGGGTATAGATTCTTTTTGTGTATTGGAGACATGAGAAAACCCAAGAACCTATGGGCTAGCCTCTGCAGGGCTTTGAAGAACTCATTTGACCCAAAGGATCCCTATTCTCACTTGATGGAGGTCAGGAACTTTCCAGAGGAAAGCGAGAGACTTCATCCACAATGACTGCTCTTTTTGCCATTTTGGCTTTGGATGCACACATGGGATCTTTCGTTAATCCATCAGGTGCTGAGAATCTAAGCCACAGCCTCACACAGGGCCAAGAGGCTGATTCACACACATCCCTTTGCACAGGAATTAAGCAAAAAGCCACAGGTGATGCCCATTCATTTCCATTTGAAAACTGTTTACTTCAGGCTTCACAAAGGGGTAGCCTGAGGCAAAGACCTTCCTGACAGTCAGGGCAACAGAACAATAGGTAAGCAAAAGGCCCAAAGCAGGGTTTCTCCACTGACACTTTACTGGTCACACTGATATCTAAGTTTTCTGAGATGCTTGCCATTCCCTTCAGTTATCCAGTACATGGCCATGTCACAGAGCTGGGAGGTGGTACATATCTTGGACACAAAACCATGAGCCTATTCTGGAGAGTGGCCAGAATTCAGGAAGAAAACAGGAACTTAGCAAGATAGTAGGTAGGTGTTGCCCATAGATAAGGGAAGCCCCAGTCCATTCATAAATCGGAAAAGATGAATGCTGGAAAGTTTTCTACTAGACAGGACACATCCATTGATTCATTCTCTTTTCCAATGTCTACAACCAGGGATACAGTGGGATACACAGACATAGAAACACTCGCCTTGTCAAACGTCTTACTAGAAACAGGCCACTAAAAAAGAAACAAACTGCCTTTCCTACCTATTCTCAGAACATGAGACAAAACCATAAACTCACAACAACACCCACTAAGGCACCTCCTTCCCCCAAGTAGGTCTGTGACTATCCAGAGTGTCTTCTGTCTGGTGGGCCATTCAATGTTCCCCCAAAATGGCCCGTCCTCTCTCAGATCTGGCCTCCTTGGCCTACTCAATGAACTTGTCAGGAGCCACCAGTGAGCCACTCACTACCTGCTTTCTCAGAACTAAGTCCCCTCTTCAGAGCTTTCCTGGCATTTGGTCATCCTCACATCAGTAGGTACCAAGAAAGACTGACTCTGTCCTTGGTAAATGCAAACAAGTGAGCCCACTGGGACTGGGACTGAAACTGGCTCTGGGTGCCTGGCTTCCTGGTTGCCAAGTTCAGAGAGTTCCATCACAAAAGAAGTGAGGTGAGGTCACTTCCTTCAGGAACTGAATGAGGTCACTGCCTTGGCAACCAAATTGTCCTAACAGTTGCTTCCAAGGGTCCTATGAGATGGAGGCTGCCCCTGCTTCCTGTGACACTTTCACAAGTTAGAATGGTATATCCTCCATAGGCACCCAGGAACAGCTTTCCACACAGGCCTGGTTTGGTCCATCTTGTCTACATTAAGAAGTGTGCGGCTCATTCAGACACAACCCTTCATCCTGACCAGGTTGTTTGCCATGGAAGATGACTTTTGCTCTCTCATGTCCTTCAGAGCTGCCTACATCTTCTCCAGGGATCATTTCTGCATGGACCTTTGAGTTCTCAGCAGGTGGAAGATCCCCTACATTCCTCTCTTGTAAGATCAACTCTGTCCCTGCTCTTCTGTAAAGTTGGATTGAGGAAACAGTGTATGGTTAGGGGTAAGAACATGTTTGATTTGGGTTAGGAATCATTCTACTGGATGAAGAATGGTATTGGGAACCTGCGATATTTATAATAATATATAGGTGAAGTATATGTATGAAAACAGAAATCTAAGTAAGCTTTGAAGCCCAGAAGGGCATTGGGCCCTTGACTGGGATACTTAGCTTTCAATTACATTCTGCACAGATGTCTCAGATAAATTGATATACAATGGCATAAGACCTTGTACCTTGCATGATTGAATGTGGAAGAGAACAGCCATTCAAAAAGGGATTGTAGGTAGGATTAGGAAGATAGTCAGTAGGTTTACGAAGAAGAGTGATTATAACATTTGGACCAAAAGTTCTTTAGCAGTAGGGTGTCAGTTAGAGAGTAGATGTAAATGTCAGCACATGTGAAGAGTCAGTCACAAGAATGAATATGGGAAATTATGTAGGAAAGCAGATATCAATAGAGACATTGGGAAATCAGTCAAAGTATAAAGTGAGTGATAGGATTAGATATTTTCAACAGGGTTGAGGTTGAATATGTAATCTTAGGACGAAGCAACTGTGTAGTCACCAATAGGATTGACATTTGAGAGCATTATTCACCTGGACAAGGATGTTTTTAGTAATCCATGCTCACTTTCCATTTAGACTTTGGTACAATCATAAGTGTGAACTTCGCATTATGTGTCCAGAATATCACTGTGATAAAATGTATATGTAGATCAGGTGACGTGAGTATTTCTTCCACCATTTCTGGGAGCAATATCTTGAAGACGTATTGATTAGTATTTGGGGGCACCAATAGGTGTACCCTGTGTCTATGAAAATAGAGATAATGCATGAACAGACCATACTGCGAATAAATAATATAACTGGTTCCAATTTACATAATGGATTGAACTGATACCTGAAAATATATAGGAAATCTAATATTGATACACAATCATTCATTCCAACCAGTTATATATCTAATGGTAATATTAGGGTTACGGTTTACCATGAAGGCTGTGTGATATTTGCTTGAAAAGTGATTATGGAAATTGAAAATAATGTTTTTGGAAAGAAGTCTCATGAAATGACCAGTCCAGAAACATACAGGAGTACATGTGTTCTGAAGCAGGAAGTGATTGAAAGTGAACCAAATGCCTGGAAATTTGTGAACTTGTGGAAGAAATATATATCCTATGATGTGCATCAACTGAAGAAATAGTGATGTACCAGTGTCGAAAAAAAAAGAAACGTCAAAATACACACCATGTATCATAGGAATCTACTTGCATTGATGCTAAACTCGGTCAGTTACTGTAGAAATATTAGGATTTCTAAGCACCATTCACTAGGAAACAAATGTGTATTTCAGGTGGATTAATACTTCTGAGAATAATCTTTAGAAAAGATGATTATAAATCCACATACATGGACATGAATGAATTTAGGGAGTGTATAATAAGACACATATATTTCATACTTTGAAAAATCTGGAGTGTGTGTGTGTGTATATATATATATATATATATATATATATATATATATATACACACACACACACACACACACATTCAAACAAAACACAGAGAGACTTTAAAAAGTAGAAATATATATGCCAATCAAAATTCATCATGAAATATATATCATCCACAGATCCAAAAATATTTAATTTACTGAACATGGATTTATGTATCATGTTGTTCAAGTAGAAAGCTCACCATAGGTTGAAATTTCAGTTCCAACAGCGTTTAGGAGGAGTGATCTCTTCCCACAATTTGTATCTGCCATGTCAGGAACCTCACAAGAATGTACGTGGGATACCAGGTAGGATTCTATATGTGCATGTAAAAATACATGTGCTGAATAGGCTACAGAGAAAGGGAGACAGGAATTTACATATTTGTTAACTTTACAAACACATGGAGAACTACTTCTCTTAAATTGGACTAGATTTATAACTCCTAGCCTTTATAATGCCAAAGGAAAGTCCAATTATACACCATGCCTCCTCTGAACTTCATGTATTGCTATTCTGTTTGGGTTATATTCCTCCATCATATCAGGATTGGTAATCAGAGTCTAGGAGGGTATGGGTTAGTGTCAGGGATTCAGTATTTTGAATGGAAAATAGGAAAATGAATCCAATGTGTATGCAATTATGTGCTACACAAAAATCTTCCCACTCTCATCAAGAACATTAATGCCTTGACATTACCTTTGCCCCAAGTAAGACACAATTCGAAGAGAAGAGTTAGAAAATCTGTGAATACATATATACAATGGAAAATGCTCAGGAGTTCACAACCTTGGAGGTGGTAGAGGAGCTTCCATAAGTAAGGGACAAGGTAAACACTCCACAAACATGGAGCTCTGCTGGCCTAAAGACTTCTTGGGAAACTGCCTCTGAGTTTGGACACTTGAAATATATGTTGTTGTCAGGAGCTTTATCTTCCTTTGTAGTGAGACCATCAAAGCTTGTTCTGCATCTATGTGACCGGGAGGACATGGTTTCTGATTTTCCAATGAACATGAGGCAGCAGTGCTAAATTCTCTCTTTGTAGGTAAACTGTGGCCACTGGGGTCTAAGTGTTTCCCCGTGTGGACTGTGAGGCCATTTGGTCATCCTCCACTTTTCCTGGTGTTTCTTGCTGCTTCACTGGGAGTTTCCTATTTGCTTCATGAAATACAAGGAGTTCAACTGGGACAGAGTGCTGGAGGGAGTTCTGTCACGTGTGCTGACTCAGGGTCCGAGGAGAATGCACCAACCAGGCTTCTATCCCACAGAGCTTGCCCCCTTGACCATAGCAACCTGATTCTGAACATTGCCCGGAAACCTCTCCATATAACAAGATGCCTTTACATATAAGGGTCTGCTGGCTGCACCGTGTCAGTCACAAGCCATGTGGAAGCCAATGGCAGATCCACATGGCCCCACCACAGATGTTTTATCACACACCTGCACACCACTGCTCTAGGCCCACTCATCAGCAGGCTCCAACTTACTGGCATCTCTGTTCTACACCGTTTTCATGAAACCCAGTCAATCAAGGCACTGTCTGGTACACTCATGATCAGCAACAGGACATCCAAAGGTTCTCCAGTGCCACCTGGTCATGGGAATTTCAAAAATTTCATGGTATTTATCAAGCCATTTTTCAAGGATGAACTTGGAGGCACTGTGGGTTTCTATTCATTCAGGAACCACTAAATGGTGAGGAAGCTCCTTTCAATGAAAGCTCTAGAGGAACACTCAGAGGCAAGGCTTCCCAAGAGTGGCCAAAAGGTCACATCAAGCCAGGCCCATTGAGGTCTACAATGTGAGGTCCCTGTGTGTTTTGACTCTCAATTATGGCTGGAAGGTCTTTAAGAAAAAAATCATGTTATATCCTGGCTGAGATTCCCAGTGCTCTGTGCAAAGCCACCCTGGACCTAGATCTCAGTTTCCAAGGGCAACTCTCATGCGTGGCCTCCTAAATTCCCAACACAATTCATGGCAATACTTCTCTGAGTTCAGTTCCAGAACTCAGTCTATAAGGAGAATCACGCCAGAGTTCAAGACCAGGTGGACCAAGTCATCCCTTCCAACCGCCACAGAAATGACCACAATTCAAACCAAAACACTGCCACATGTCCCTCATCTTCTTCCATATAGACACTCATCATAACCTCTGGCTGGAGGTTTCCATGAGGGGGGCAGCCCAAGACAGTGTCTAGAATAAGCTCCCTTGCCCCTCATTTGCCTAATGTCTGGGTGGCCTGGACACCCTTACTGTGACCAAGGAGTGATCAAATAGGCCTGCCATTAATACTGCTCTACTTCTCCAATTTGAGGCCTACTGACTTTCGGGTATAGATTCTTTTTGTGTATTGGAGACATGAGAAAACCCAAGAACCAATGGGCTAGCCTCTGCAGGGCTTTGAAGAACTCATTTGACCCAAAGGATCCCTATTCTCACTTGATGGAGGTCAGGAACTTTCAGAGGAAAGCGAGAGACTTCATCCACAATGACTGCTCTTTTTGCCATTTTGGCTTTGGATGCACACATGGGATCTTTCGTTAATCCATCAGGTGCTGAGAATCTAAGCCACAGCCTCACACAGGGCCAAGAGGCTGATTCACACACATCCCTTTGCACAGGAATTAAGCAAAAAGCCACAGGTGATGCCCATTCATTTCCATTTGAAAACTGTTTACTTCAGGCTTCACAAAGGGGTAGCCTGAGGCAAAGACCTTCCTGACAGTCAGGGCAACAGAACAATAGGTAAGCAAAAGGCCCAAAGCAGGGTTTCTCCACTGACACTTTACTGGTCACACTGATATCTAAGTTTTCTGAGATGCTTGCCATTCCCTTCAGTTATCCAGTACATGGCCATGTCACAGAGCTGGGAGGTGGTACATATCTTGGACACAAAACCATGAGCCTATTCTGGAGAGTGGCCAGAATTCAGGAAGAAAACAGGAACTTAGCAAGATAGTAGGTGTTGCCCATAGATAAGGGAAGCCCCAGTCCATTCATAAATCGGAAAAGATGAATGCTGGAAAGTTTTCTACTAGACAGGACACATCCATTGATTCATTCTCTTTTCCAATGTCTACAACCAGGGATACAGTGGGATACACAGACATAGAAACACTTGCCTTGTCAAACGTCTTACTAGAAACAGGCCACTAAAAAAGAAACAAACTGCCTTTCCTACCTATTCTCAGAACATGAGACAAAACCATAAACTCACAACAACACCCACTAAGGCACCTCCTTCCCCCAAGTAGGTCTGTGACTATCCAGAGTGTCTTCTGTCTGGTGGGCCATTCAATGTTCCCCCAAAATGGCCCGTCCTCTCTCAGATCTGGCCTCCTTGGCCTACTCAATGAACTTGTCAGGAGCCACCAGTGAGCCACTCACTACCTGCTTTCTCAGAACTAAGTCCCCTGTTCAGAGCTTTCCTGGCATTTGGTCATCCTCACATCAGTAGGTACCAAGAAAGACTGACTCTGTCCTTGGTAAATGCAAACAAGTGAGCCCACTGGGACTGGGACTGAAACTGGCTCTGGGTGCCTGGCTTCCTGGTTGCCAAGTTCAGAGAGTTCCATCACAAAAGAAGTGAGGTGAGGTCACTTCCTTCAGGGACTGAATGAGGTCACTGCCTTGGCAACCAAATTGTCCTAACAGTTGCTTCCAAGGGTCCTATGAGATGGAGGCTGCCCCTGCTTCCTGTGACACTTTCACAAGTTAGAATGGTATATCCTCCATAGGCACCCAGGAACAGCTTTCCACACAGGCCTGGTTTGGTCCATCTTGTCTACATTAAGAAGTGTGCGGCTCATTCAGACACAACCCTTCATCCTGACCAGGTTGTTTGCCATGGAAGATGACTTTTGCTCTCTCATGTCCTTCAGAGCTGCCTACATCTTCTCCAGGGATCATTTCTGCATGGACCTTTGAGTTCTCAGCAGGTGGAAGATCCCCTACATTCCTCTCTTGTAAGATCAACTCTGTCCCTGCTCTTCTGTAAAGTTGGATTGAGGAAACAGTGTATGGTTAGGGGTAAGAACATGTTTGATTTGGGTTAGGAATCATTCTACTGGATGAAGAATGGTATTGGGAACCTGCGATATTTATAATAATATATAGGTGAAGTATATGTATGAAAACAGAAATCTAAGTAAGCTTTGAAGCCCAGAAGGGCATTGGGCCCTTGACTGGGATACTTAGCTTTGAATTACATTCTGCACAGATGTCTCAGATAAATTGATATACAATGGCATAAGACCTTGTACCTTGCATGATTGAATGTGGAAGAGAACATCCATTCAAAAAGGGATTGTAGGTAGGATTAGGAAGATAGTCAGTAGGTTTACGAAGAAGAGTGATTATAACATTTGGACCAAAAGTTCTTTAGCAGTAGGGTGTCAGTTAGAGAGTAGATGTAAATGTCAGCACATGTGAAGAGTCAGTCACAAGAATGAATATGGGAAATTATGTAGGAAAGCAGATATCAATAGAGACATTGGGAAATCAGTCAAAGTATAAAGTGAGTGATAGGATTAGATATTTTCAACAGGGTTGAGGTTGAATATGTAATCTTAGGACGAAGCAACTGTGTAGTCACCAATAGGATTGACATTTGAGAGCATTATTCACCTGGACAAGGATGTTTTTAGTAATCCATGCTCACTTTCCATTTAGACTTTGGTACAATCATAAGTGTGAACTTCGCATTATGTGTCCAGAATATCACTGTGATAAAATGTATATGTAGATCAGGTGACGTGAGTGTTTCTTCCACCATTTCTGGGAGCAATATCTTGAAGACGTATTGATTAGTATTTGGGGGCACCAATAGGTGTACCCTGTGTCTATGAAAATAGAGATAATGCATGAACAGACCATACTGCGAATAAATAATATAACTGGTTCCAATTTACATAATGGATTGAACTGATACCTGAAAATATATAGGAAATCTAATATTGATACACAATCATTCATTCCAACCAGTTATATATCTAATGGTAATATTAGGGTTACGGTTTACCATGAAGGCTGTGTGATATTTGCTTGAAAAGTGATTATGGAAATTGAAAATAATGTTTTTGGAAAGAAGTCTCATGAAATGACCAGTCCAGAAACATACAGGAGTACATGTGTTCTGAAGCAGGAAGTGATTGAAAGTGAACCAAATGCCTGGAAATTTGTGAACTTGTGGAAGAAATATATATCCTATGATGTGCATCAACTGAAGAAATAGTGATGTACCAGTGTCGAAAAAAAAAGAAACGTCAAAATACACACCATGTATCATAGGAATCTACTTGCATTGATGCTAAACTCGGTCAGTTACTGTAGAAATATTAGGATTTCTAAGCACCATTCACTAGGAAACAAATGTGTATTTCAGGTGGATTAATACTTCTGAGAATAATCTTTAGAAAAGATGATTATAAATCCACATACATGGACATGAATGAATTTAGGGAGTGTATAATAAGACACATATATTTCATACTTTGAAAAATCTGGAGAGTGTGTGTGTGTGTGTATATATATATATATATATATATATATATACACACACACACACACACACACACACATTCAAACAAAACACAGAGAGACTTTAAAAAGTAGAAATATATATGCCAATCAAAATTCATCATGAAATATATATCATCCACAGATCCAAATATATTTAATTTACTGAACATGGATTTATGTATCATGTTGTTCAAGTAGAAAGCTCACCATAGGTTGAAATTTCAGTTCCAACAGCGTTTAGGAGGAGTGATCTCTTCCCACAATTTGTATCTGCCATGTCAGGAACCTCACAAGAATGTACGTGGGATACCAGGTAGGATTCTATATGTGCATGTAAAAATACATGTGCTGAATAGGCTACAGAGAAAGGGAGACAGGAATTTACATATTTGTTAACTTTACAAACACATGGAGAACTACTTCTCTTAAATTGGACTAGATTTATAACTCCTAGCCTTTATAATGCCAAAGGAAAGTCCAATTATACACCATGCCTCCTCTGAACTTCATGTATTGCTATTCTGTTTGGGTTATATTCCTCCATCATATCAGGATTGGTAATCAGAGTCTAGGAGGGTATGGGTTAGTGTCAGGAATTCAGTATTTTGAATGGAAAATAGGAAAATGAATCCAATGTGTATGCAATTATGTGCTACACAAAAATCTTCCCACTCTCATCAAGAACATTAATGCCTTGACATTACCTTTGCCCCAAGTAAGACACAATTCGAAGAGAAGAGTTAGAAAATCTGTGAATACATATATACAATGGAAAATGCTCAGGAGTTCACAACCTTGGAGGTGGTAGAGGAGCTTCCATAAGTAAGGGACAAGGTAAACACTCCACAAACATGGAGCTCTGCTGGCCTAAAGACTTCTTGGGAAACTGCCTCTGAGTTTGGACACTTGAAATATATGTTGTTGTCAGGAGCTTTATCTTCCTTTGTAGTGAGACCATCAAAGCTTGTTCTGCATCTATGTGACCGGGAGGACATGGTTTCTGATTTTCCAATGAACATGAGGCAGCAGTGCTGAATTCTCTCTTTGTAGGTAAACTGTGGCCACTGGGGTCTAAGTGTTTCCCCGTGTGGACTGTGAGGCCATTTGGTCATCCTCCACTTTTCCTGGTGTTTCTTGCTGCTTCACTGGGAGTTTCCTATTTGCTTCATGAAATACAAGGAGTTCAACTGGGACACAGTGCTGGAGGGAGTTCTGTCACGTGTGCTGACTCAGGGTCCGAGGAGAATGCACCAACCAGGCTTCTATCCCACAGAGCTTGCCCCCTTGACCATAGCAACCTGATTCTGAACATTGCCCGGAAACCTCTCCATATAACAAGATGCCTTTACATATAAGGGTCTGCTGGCTGCACCGTGTCAGTCACAAGCCATGTGGAAGCCAATGGCAGATCCACATGGCCCCACCACAGATGTTTTATCACACACCTGCACACCACTGCTCTAGGCCCACTCATCAGCAGGCTCCAACTTACTGGCATCTCTGTTCTACACCGTTTTCATGAAACCCAGTCAATCAAGGCACTGTCTGGTACACTCATGATCAGCAACAGGACATCCAAAGGTTCTCCAGTGCCACCTGGTCATGGGAATTTCAAAAATTTCATGGTATTTATCAAGCCATTTTTCAAGGATGAACTTGGAGGCACTGTGGGTTTCTATTCATTCAGGAACCACTAAATGGTGAGGAAGCTCCTTTCAATGAAAGCTCTAGAGGAACACTCAGAGGCAAGGCTTCCCAAGAGTGGCCAAAAGGTCACATCAAGCCAGGCCCATTGAGGTCTACAATGTGAGGTCCCTGTGTGTTTTGACTCTCAATTATGGCTGGAAGGTCTTTAAGAAAAAAATCATGTTATATCCTGGCTGAGATTCCCAGTGCTCTGTGCAAAGCCACCCTGGACCTAGATCTCAGTTTCCAAGGGCAACTCTCATGCGTGGCCTCCTAAATTCCCAACACAATTCATGGCAATACTTCTCTGAGTTCAGTTCCAGAACTCAGTCTATAAGGAGAATCACGCCAGAGTTCAAGACCAGGTGGACCAAGTCATCCCTTCCAACCGCCACAGAAATGACCACAATTCAAACCAAAACACTGCCACATGTCCCTCATCTTCTTCCATATAGACACTCATCATAACCTCTGGCTGGAGGTTTCCATGAGGGGGGCAGCCCAAGACAGTGTCTAGAATAAGCTCCCTTGCCCCTCATTTGCCTAATGTCTGGGTGGCCTGGACACCCTTACTGTGACCAAGGAGTGATCAAATAGGCCTGCCATTAATACTGCTCTACTTCTCCAATTTGAGGCCTACTGACTTTCGGGTATAGATTCTTTTTGTGTATTGGAGACATGAGAAAACCCAAGAACCTATGGGCTAGCCTCTGCAGGGCTTTGAAGAACTCATTTGACCCAAAGGATCCCTATTCTCACTTGATGGAGGTCAGGAACTTTCCAGAGGAAAGCGAGAGACTTCATCCACAATGACTGCTCTTTTTGCCATTTTGGCTTTGGATGCACACATGGGATCTTTCGTTAATCCATCAGGTGCTGAGAATCTAAGCCACAGCCTCACACAGGGCCAAGAGGCTGATTCACACACATCCCTTTGCACAGGAATTAAGCAAAAAGCCACAGGTGATGCCCATTCATTTCCATTTGAAAACTGTTTACTTCAGGCTTCACAAAGGGGTAGCCTGAGGCAAAGACCTTCCTGACAGTCAGGGCAACAGAACAATAGGTAAGCAAAAGGCCCAAAGCAGGGTTTCTCCACTGACACTTTACTGGTCACACTGATATCTAAGTTTTCTGAGATGCTTGCCATTCCCTTCAGTTATCCAGTACATGGCCATGTCACAGAGCTGGGAGGTGGTACATATCTTGGACACAAAACCATGAGCCTATTCTGGAGAGTGGCCAGAATTCAGGAAGAAAACAGGAACTTAGCAAGATAGTAGGTAGGTGTTGCCCATAGATAAGGGAAGCCCCAGTCCATTCATAAATCGGAAAAGATGAATGCTGGAAAGTTTTCTACTAGACAGGACACATCCATTGATTCATTCTCTTTTCCAATGTCTACAACCAGGGATACAGTGGGATACACAGACATAGAAACACTCGCCTTGTCAAACGTCTTACTAGAAACAGGCCACTAAAAAAGAAACAAACTGCCTTTCCTACCTATTCTCAGAACATGAGACAAAACCATAAACTCACAACAACACCCACTAAGGCACCTCCTTCCCCCAAGTAGGTCTGTGACTATCCAGAGTGTCTTCTGTCTGGTGGGCCATTCAATGTTCCCCCAAAATGGCCCGTCCTCTCTCAGATCTGGCCTCCTTGGCCTACTCAATGAACTTGTCAGGAGCCACCAGTGAGCCACTCACTACCTGCTTTCTCAGAACTAAGTCCCCTCTTCAGAGCTTTCCTGGCATTTGGTCATCCTCACATCAGTAGGTACCAAGAAAGACTGACTCTGTCCTTGGTAAATGCAAACAAGTGAGCCCACTGGGACTGGGACTGAAACTGGCTCTGGGTGCCTGGCTTCCTGGTTGCCAAGTTCAGAGAGTTCCATCACAAAAGAAGTGAGGTGAGGTCACTTCCTTCAGGAACTGAATGAGGTCACTGCCTTGGCAACCAAATTGTCCTAACAGTTGCTTCCAAGGGTCCTATGAGATGGAGGCTGCCCCTGCTTCCTGTGACACTTTCACAAGTTAGAATGGTATATCCTCCATAGGCACCCAGGAACAGCTTTCCACACAGGCCTGGTTTGGTCCATCTTGTCTACATTAAGAAGTGTGCGGCTCATTCAGACACAACCCTTCATCCTGACCAGGTTGTTTGCCATGGAAGATGACTTTTGCTCTCTCATGTCCTTCAGAGCTGCCTACATCTTCTCCAGGGATCATTTCTGCATGGACCTTTGAGTTCTCAGCAGGTGGAAGATCCCCTACATTCCTCTCTTGTAAGATCAACTCTGTCCCTGCTCTTCTGTAAAGTTGGATTGAGGAAACAGTGTATGGTTAGGGGTAAGAACATGTTTGATTTGGGTTAGGAATCATTCTACTGGATGAAGAATGGTATTGGGAACCTGCGATATTTATAATAATATATAGGTGAAGTATATGTATGAAAACAGAAATCTAAGTAAGCTTTGAAGCCCAGAAGGGCATTGGGCCCTTGACTGGGATACTTAGCTTTCAATTACATTCTGCACAGATGTCTCAGATAAATTGATATACAATGGCATAAGACCTTGTACCTTGCATGATTGAATGTGGAAGAGAACATCCATTCAAAAAGGGATTGTAGGTAGGATTAGGAAGATAGTCAGTAGGTTTACGAAGAAGAGTGATTATAACATTTGGACCAAAAGTTCTTTAGCAGTAGGGTGTCAGTTAGAGAGTAGATGTAAATGTCAGCACATGTGAAGAGTCAGTCACAAGAATGAATATGGGAAATTATGTAGGAAAGCAGATATCAATAGAGACATTGGGAAATCAGTCAAAGTATAAAGTGAGTGATAGGATTAGATATTTTCAACAGGGTTGAGGTTGAATATGTAATCTTAGGACGAAGCAACTGTGTAGTCACCAATAGGATTGACATTTGAGAGCATTATTCACCTGGACAAGGATGTTTTTAGTAATCCATGCTCACTTTCCATTTAGACTTTGGTACAATCATAAGTGTGAACTTCGCATTATGTGTCCAGAATATCACTGTGATAAAATGTATATGTAGATCAGGTGACGTGAGTATTTCTTCCACCATTTCTGGGAGCAATATCTTGAAGACGTATTGATTAGTATTTGGGGGCACCAATAGGTGTACCCTGTGTCTATGAAAATAGAGATAATGCATGAACAGACCATACTGCGAATAAATAATATAACTGGTTCCAATTTACATAATGGATTGAACTGATACCTGAAAATATATAGGAAATCTAATATTGATACACAATCATTCATTCCAACCAGTTATATATCTAATGGTAATATTAGGGTTACGGTTTACCATGAAGGCTGTGTGATATTTGCTTGAAAAGTGATTATGGAAATTGAAAATAATGTTTTTGGAAAGAAGTCTCATGAAATGACCAGTCCAGAAACATACAGGAGTACATGTGTTCTGAAGCAGGAAGTGATTGAAAGTGAACCAAATGCCTGGAAATTTGTGAACTTGTGGAAGAAATATATATCCTATGATGTGCATCAACTGAAGAAATAGTGATGTACCAGTGTCGAAAAAAAAAGAAACGTCAAAATACACACCATGTATCATAGGAATCTACTTGCATTGATGCTAAACTCGGTCAGTTACTGTAGAAATATTAGGATTTCTAAGCACCATTCACTAGGAAACAAATGTGTATTTCAGGTGGATTAATACTTCTGAGAATAATCTTTAGAAAAGATGATTATAAATCCACATACATGGACATGAATGAATTTAGGGAGTGTATAATAAGACACATATATTTCATACTTTGAAAAATCTGGAGAGTGTGTGTGTGTGTGTATATATATATATATATATATATATATACACACACACACACACACACACACATTCAAACAAAACACAGAGAGACTTTAAAAAGTAGAAATATATATGCCAATCAAAATTCATCATGAAATATATATCATCCACAGATCCAAAAATATTTAATTTACTGAACATGGATTTATGTATCATGTTGTTCAAGTAGAAAGCTCACCATAGGTTGAAATTTCAGTTCCAACAGCGTTTAGGAGGAGTGATCTCTTCCCACAATTTGTATCTGCCATGTCAGGAACCTCACAAGAATGTACGTGGGATACCAGGTAGGATTCTATATGTGCATGTAAAAATACATGTGCTGAATAGGCTACAGAGAAAGGGAGACAGGAATTTACATATTTGTTAACTTTACAAACACATGGAGAACTACTTCTCTTAAATTGGACTAGATTTATAACTCCTAGCCTTTATAATGCCAAAGGAAAGTCCAATTATACACCATGCCTCCTCTGAACTTCATGTATTGCTATTCTGTTTGGGTTATATTCCTCCATCATATCAGGATTGGTAATCAGAGTCTAGGAGGGTATGGGTTAGTGTCAGGGATTCAGTATTTTGAATGGAAAATAGGAAAATGAATCCAATGTGTATGCAATTATGTGCTACACAAAAATCTTCCCACTCTCATCAAGAACATTAATGCCTTGACATTACCTTTGCCCCAAGTAAGACACAATTCGAAGAGAAGAGTTAGAAAATCTGTGAATACATATATACAATGGAAAATGCTCAGGAGTTCACAACCTTGGAGGTGGTAGAGGAGCTTCCATAAGTAAGGGACAAGATAAACACTCCACAAACATGGAGCTCTGCTGGCCTAAAGACTTCTTGGGAAACTGCCTCTGAGTTTGGACACTTGAAATATATGTTGTTGTCAGGAGCTTTATCTTCCTTTGTAGTGAGACCATCAAAGCTTGTTCTGCATCTATGTGACCGGGAGGACATGGTTTCTGATTTTCCAATGAACATGAGGCAGCAGTGCTGAATTCTCTCTTTGTAGGTAAACTGTGGCCACTGGGGTCTAAGTGTTTCCCCGTGTGGACTGTGAGGCCATTTGGTCATCCTCCACTTTTCCTGGTGTTTCTTGCTGCTTCACTGGGAGTTTCCTATTTGCTTCATGAAATACAAGGAGTTCAACTGGGACAGAGTGCTGGAGGGAGTTCTGTCACGTGTGCTGACTCAGGGTCCGAGGAGAATGCACCAACCAGGCTTCTATCCCACAGAGCTTGCCCCCTTGACCATAGCAACCTGATTCTGAACATTGCCCGGAAACCTCTCCATATAACAAGATGCCTTTACATATAAGGGTCTGCTGGCTGCACCGTGTCAGTCACAAGCCATGTGGAAGCCAATGGCAGATCCACATGGCCCCACCACAGATGTTTTATCACACACCTGCACACCACTGCTCTAGGCCCACTCATCAGCAGGCTCCAACTTACTGGCATCTCTGTTCTACACCGTTTTCATGAAACCCAGTCAATCAAGGCACTGTCTGGTACACTCATGATCAGCAACAGGACATCCAAAGGTTCTCCAGTGCCACCTGGTCATGGGAATTTCAAAAATTTCATGGTATTTATCAAGCCATTTTTCAAGGATGAACTTGGAGGCACTGTGGGTTTCTATTCATTCAGGAACCACTAAATGGTGAGGAAGCTCCTTTCAATGAAAGCTCTAGAGGAACACTCAGAGGCAAGGCTTCCCAAGAGTGGCCAAAAGGTCACATCAAGCCAGGCCCATTGAGGTCTACAATGTGAGGTCCCTGTGTGTTTTGACTCTCAATTATGGCTGGAAGGTCTTTAAGAAAAAAATCATGTTATATCCTGGCTGAGATTCCCAGTGCTCTGTGCAAAGCCACCCTGGACCTAGATCTCAGTTTCCAAGGGCAACTCTCATGCGTGGCCTCCTAAATTCCCAACACAATTCATGGCAATACTTCTCTGAGTTCAGTTCCAGAACTCAGTCTATAAGGAGAATCACGCCAGAGTTCAAGACCAGGTGGACCAAGTCATCCCTTCCAACCGCCACAGAAATGACCACAATTCAAACCAAAACACTGCCACATGTCCCTCATCTTCTTCCATATAGACACTCATCATAACCTCTGGCTGGAGGTTTCCATGAGGGGGGCAGCCCAAGACAGTGTCTAGAATAAGCTCCCTTGCCCCTCATTTGCCTAATGTCTGGGTGGCCTGGACACCCTTACTGTGACCAAGGAGTGATCAAATAGGCCTGCCATTAATACTGCTCTACTTCTCCAATTTGAGGCCTACTGACTTTCGGGTATAGATTCTTTTTGTGTATTGGAGACATGAGAAAACCCAAGAACCTATGGGCTAGCCTCTGCAGGGCTTTGAAGAACTCATTTGACCCAAAGGATCCCTATTCTCACTTGATGGAGGTCAGGAACTTTCCAGAGGAAAGCGAGAGACTTCATCCACAATGACTGCTCTTTTTGCCATTTTGGCTTTGGATGCACACATGGGATCTTTCGTTAATCCATCAGGTGCTGAGAATCTAAGCCACAGCCTCACACAGGGCCAAGAGGCTGATTCACACACATCCCTTTGCACAGGAATTAAGCAAAAAGCCACAGGTGATGCCCATTCATTTCCATTTGAAAACTGTTTACTTCAGGCTTCACAAAGGGGTAGCCTGAGGCAAAGACCTTCCTGACAGTCAGGGCAACAGAACAATAGGTAAGCAAAAGGCCCAAAGCAGGGTTTCTCCACTGACACTTTACTGGTCACACTGATATCTAAGTTTTCTGAGATGCTTGCCATTCCCTTCAGTTATCCAGTACATGGCCATGTCACAGAGCTGGGAGGTGGTACATATCTTGGACACAAAACCATGAGCCTATTCTGGAGAGTGGCCAGAATTCAGGAAGAAAACAGGAACTTAGCAAGATAGTAGGTAGGTGTTGCCCATAGATAAGGGAAGCCCCAGTCCATTCATAAATCGGAAAAGATGAATGCTGGAAAGTTTTCTACTAGACAGGACACATCCATTGATTCATTCTCTTTTCCAATGTCTACAACCAGGGATACAGTGGGATACACAGACATAGAAACACTCGCCTTGTCAAACGTCTTACTAGAAACAGGCCACTAAAAAAGAAACAAACTGCCTTTCCTACCTATTCTCAGAACATGAGACAAAACCATAAACTCACAACAACACCCACTAAGGCACCTCCTTCCCCCAAGTAGGTCTGTGACTATCCAGAGTGTCTTCTGTCTGGTGGGCCATTCAATGTTCCCCCAAAATGGCCCGTCCTCTCTCAGATCTGGCCTCCTTGGCCTACTCAATGAACTTGTCAGGAGCCACCAGTGAGCCACTCACTACCTGCTTTCTCAGAACTAAGTCCCCTCTTCAGAGCTTTCCTGGCATTTGGTCATCCTCACATCAGTAGGTACCAAGAAAGACTGACTCTGTCCTTGGTAAATGCAAACAAGTGAGCCCACTGGGACTGGGACTGAAACTGGCTCTGGGTGCCTGGCTTCCTGGTTGCCAAGTTCAGAGAGTTCCATCACAAAAGAAGTGAGGTGAGGTCACTTCCTTCAGGAACTGAATGAGGTCACTGCCTTGGCAACCAAATTGTCCTAACAGTTGCTTCCAAGGGTCCTATGAGATGGAGGCTGCCCCTGCTTCCTGTGACACTTTCACAAGTTAGAATGGTATATCCTCCATAGGCACCCAGGAACAGCTTTCCACACAGGCCTGGTTTGGTCCATCTTGTCTACATTAAGAAGTGTGCGGCTCATTCAGACACAACCCTTCATCCTGACCAGGTTGTTTGCCATGGAAGATGACTTTTGCTCTCTCATGTCCTTCAGAGCTGCCTACATCTTCTCCAGGGATCATTTCTGCATGGACCTTTGAGTTCTCAGCAGGTGGAAGATCCCCTACATTCCTCTCTTGTAAGATCAACTCTGTCCCTGCTCTTCTGTAAAGTTGGATTGAGGAAACAGTGTATGGTTAGGGGTAAGAACATGTTTGATTTGGGTTAGGAATCATTCTACTGGATGAAGAATGGTATTGGGAACCTGCGATATTTATAATAATATATAGGTGAAGTATATGTATGAAAACAGAAATCTAAGTAAGCTTTGAAGCCCAGAAGGGCATTGGGCCCTTGACTGGGATACTTAGCTTTCAATTACATTCTGCACAGATGTCTCAGATAAATTGATATACAATGGCATAAGACCTTGTACCTTGCATGATTGAATGTGGAAGAGAACATCCATTCAAAAAGGGATTGTAGGTAGGATTAGGAAGATAGTCAGTAGGTTTACGAAGAAGAGTGATTATAACATTTGGACCAAAAGTTCTTTAGCAGTAGGGTGTCAGTTAGAGAGTAGATGTAAATGTCAGCACATGTGAAGAGTCAGTCACAAGAATGAATATGGGAAATTATGTAGGAAAGCAGATATCAATAGAGACATTGGGAAATCAGTCAAAGTATAAAGTGAGTGATAGGATTAGATATTTTCAACAGGGTTGAGGTTGAATATGTAATCTTAGGACGAAGCAACTGTGTAGTCACCAATAGGATTGACATTTGAGAGCATTATTCACCTGGACAAGGATGTTTTTAGTAATCCATGCTCACTTTCCATTTAGACTTTGGTACAATCATAAGTGTGAACTTCGCATGATGTGTCCAGAATATCACTGTGATAAAATGTATATGTAGATCAGGTGACGTGAGTATTTCTTCCACCATTTCTGGGAGCAATATCTTGAAGACGTATTGATTAGTATTTGGGGGCACCAATAGGTGTACCCTGTGTCTATGAAAATAGAGATAATGCATGAACAGACCATACTGCGAATAAATAATATAACTGGTTCCAATTTACATAATGGATTGAACTGATACCTGAAAATATATAGGAAATCTAATATTGATACACAATCATTCATTCCAACCAGTTATATATCTAATGGTAATATTAGGGTTACGGTTTACCATGAAGGCTGTGTGATATTTGCTTGAAAAGTGATTATGGAAATTGAAAATAATGTTTTTGGAAAGAAGTCTCATGAAATGACCAGTCCAGAAACATACAGGAGTACATGTGTTCTGAAGCAGGAAGTGATTGAAAGTGAACCAAATGCCTGGAAATTTGTGAACTTGTGGAAGAAATATATATCCTATGATGTGCATCAACTGAAGAAATAGTGATGTACCAGTGTCGAAAAAAAAAGAAACGTCAAAATACACACCATGTATCATAGGAATCTACTTGCATTGATGCTAAACTCGGTCAGTTACTGTAGAAATATTAGGATTTCTAAGCACCATTCACTAGGAAACAAATGTGTATTTCAGGTGGATTAATACTTCTGAGAATAATCTTTAGAAAAGATGATTATAAATCCACATACATGGACATGAATGAATTTAGGGAGTGTATAATAAGACACATATATTTCATACTTTGAAAAATCTGGAGAGTGTGTGTGTGTGTGTATATATATATATATATATATATATATATATATACACACACACACACACACACACACATTCAAACAAAACACAGAGAGACTTTAAAAAGTAGAAATATATATGCCAATCAAAATTCATCATGAAATATATATCATCCACAGATCCAAAAATATTTAATTTACTGAACATGGATTTATGTATCATGTTGTTCAAGTAGAAAGCTCACCATAGGTTGAAATTTCAGTTCCAACAGCGTTTAGGAGGAGTGATCTCTTCCCACAATTTGTATCTGCCATGTCAGGAACCTCACAAGAATGTACGTGGGATACCAGGTAGGATTCTATATGTGCATGTAAAAATACATGTGCTGAATAGGCTACAGAGAAAGGGAGACAGGAATTTACATATTTGTTAACTTTACAAACACATGGAGAACTACTTCTCTTAAATTGGACTAGATTTATAACTCCTAGCCTTTATAATGCCAAAGGAAAGTCCAATTATACACCATGCCTCCTCTGAACTTCATGTATTGCTATTCTGTTTGGGTTATATTCCTCCATCATATCAGGATTGGTAATCAGAGTCTAGGAGGGTATGGGTTAGTGTCAGGGATTCAGTATTTTGAATGGAAAATAGGAAAATGAATCCAATGTGTATGCAATTATGTGCTACACAAAAATCTTCCCACTCTCATCAAGAACATTAATGCCTTGACATTACCTTTGCCCCAAGTAAGACACAATTCGAAGAGAAGAGTTAGAAAATCTGTGAATACATATATACAATGGAAAATGCTCAGGAGTTCACAACCTTGGAGGTGGTAGAGGAGCTTCCATAAGTAAGGGACAAGGTAAACACTCCACAAACATGGAGCTCTGCTGGCCTAAAGACTTCTTGGGAAACTGCCTCTGAGTTTGGACACTTGAAATATATGTTGTTGTCAGGAGCTTTATCTTCCTTTGTAGTGAGACCATCAAAGCTTGTTCTGCATCTATGTGACCGGGAGGACATGGTTTCTGATTTTCCAATGAACATGAGGCAGCAGTGCTGAATTCTCTCTTTGTAGGTAAACTGTGGCCACTGGGGTCTAAGTGTTTCCCCGTGTGGACTGTGAGGCCATTTGGTCATCCTCCACTTTTCCTGGTGTTTCTTGCTGCTTCACTGGGAGTTTCCTATTTGCTTCATGAAATACAAGGAGTTCAACTGGGACAGAGTGCTGGAGGGAGTTCTGTCACGTGTGCTGACTCAGGGTCCGAGGAGAATGCACCAACCAGGCTTCTATCCCACAGAGCTTGCCCCCTTGACCATAGCAACCTGATTCTGAACATTGCCCGGAAACCTCTCCATATAACAAGATGCCTTTACATATAAGGGTCTGCTGGCTGCACCGTGTCAGTCACAAGCCATGTGGAAGCCAATGGCAGATCCACATGGCCCCACCACAGATGTTTTATCACACACCTGCACACCACTGCTCTAGGCCCACTCATCAGCAGGCTCCAACTTACTGGCATCTCTGTTCTACACCGTTTTCATGAAACCCAGTCAATCAAGGCACTGTCTGGTACACTCATGATCAGCAACAGGACATCCAAAGGTTCTCCAGTGCCACCTGGTCATGGGAATTTCAAAAATTTCATGGTATTTATCAAGCCATTTTTCAAGGATGAACTTGGAGGCACTGTGGGTTTCTATTCATTCAGGAACCACTAAATGGTGAGGAAGCTCATTTCAATGAAAGCTCTAGAGGAACACTCAGAGGCAAGGCTTCCCAAGAGTGGCCAAAAGGTCACATCAAGCCAGGCCCATTGAGGTCTACAATGTGAGGTCCCTGTGTGTTTTGACTCTCAATTATGGCTGGAAGGTCTTTAAGAAAAAAATCATGTTATATCCTGGCTGAGATTCCCAGTGCTCTGTGCAAAGCCACCCTGGACCTAGATCTCAGTTTCCAAGGGCAACTCTCATGCGTGGCCTCCTAAATTCCCAACACAATTCATGGCAATACTTCTCTGAGTTCAGTTCCAGAACTCAGTCTATAAGGAGAATCACGCCAGAGTTCAAGACCAGGTGGACCAAGTCATCCCTTCCAACCGCCACAGAAATGACCACAATTCAAACCAAAACACTGCCACATGTCCCTCATCTTCTTCCATATAGACACTCATCATAACCTCTGGCTGGAGGTTTCCATGAGGGGGGCAGCCCAAGACAGTGTCTAGAATAAGCTCCCTTGCCCCTCATTTGCCTAATGTCTGGGTGGCCTGGACACCCTTACTGTGACCAAGGAGTGATCAAATAGGCCTGCCATTAATACTGCTCTACTTCTCCAATTTGAGGCCTACTGACTTTCGGGTATAGATTCTTTTTGTGTATTGGAGACATGAGAAAACCCAAGAACCTATGGGCTAGCCTCTGCAGGGCTTTGAAGAACTCATTTGACCCAAAGGATCCCTATTCTCACTTGATGGAGGTCAGGAACTTTCCAGAGGAAAGCGAGAGACTTCATCCACAATGACTGCTCTTTTTGCCATTTTGGCTTTGGATGCACACATGGGATCTTTCGTTAATCCATCAGGTGCTGAGAATCTAAGCCACAGCCTCACACAGGGCCAAGAGGCTGATTCACACACATCCCTTTGCACAGGAATTAAGCAAAAAGCCACAGGTGATGCCCATTCATTTCCATTTGAAAACTGTTTACTTCAGGCTTCACAAAGGGGTAGCCTGAGGCAAAGACCTTCCTGACAGTCAGGGCAACAGAACAATAGGTAAGCAAAAGGCCCAAAGCAGGGTTTCTCCACTGACACTTTACTGGTCACACTGATATCTAAGTTTTCTGAGATGCTTGCCATTCCCTTCAGTTATCCAGTACATGGCCATGTCACAGAGCTGGGAGGTGGTACATATCTTGGACACAAAACCATGAGCCTATTCTGGAGAGTGGCCAGAATTCAGGAAGAAAACAGGAACTTAGCAAGATAGTAGGTAGGTGTTGCCCATAGATAAGGGAAGCCCCAGTCCATTCATAAATCGGAAAAGATGAATGCTGGAAAGTTTTCTACTAGACAGGACACATCCATTGATTCATTCTCTTTTCCAATGTCTACAACCAGGGATACAGTGGGATACACAGACATAGAAACACTCGCCTTGTCAAACGTCTTACTAGAAACAGGCCACTAAAAAAGAAACAAACTGCCTTTCCTACCTATTCTCAGAACATGAGACAAAACCATAAACTCACAACAACACCCACTAAGGCACCTCCTTCCCCCAAGTAGGTCTGTGACTATCCAGAGTGTCTTCTGTCTGGTGGGCCATTCAATGTTCCCCCAAAATGGCCCGTCCTCTCTCAGATCTGGCCTCCTTGGCCTACTCAATGAACTTGTCAGGAGCCACCAGTGAGCCACTCACTACCTGCTTTCTCAGAACTAAGTCCCCTCTTCAGAGCTTTCCTGGCATTTGGTCATCCTCACATCAGTAGGTACCAAGAAAGACTGACTCTGTCCTTGGTAAATGCAAACAAGTGAGCCCACTGGGACTGGGACTGAAACTGGCTCTGGGTGCCTGGCTTCCTGGTTGCCAAGTTCAGAGAGTTCCATCACAAAAGAAGTGAGGTGAGGTCACTTCCTTCAGGAACTGAATGAGGTCACTGCCTTGGCAACCAAATTGTCCTAACAGTTGCTTCCAAGGGTCCTATGAGATGGAGGCTGCCCCTGCTTCCTGTGACACTTTCACAAGTTAGAATGGTATATCCTCCATAGGCACCCAGGAACAGCTTTCCACACAGGCCTGGTTTGGTCCATCTTGTCTACATTAAGAAGTGTGCGGCTCATTCAGACACAACCCTTCATCCTGACCAGGTTGTTTGCCATGGAAGATGACTTTTGCTCTCTCATGTCCTTCAGAGCTGCCTACATCTTCTCCAGGGATCATTTCTGCATGGACCTTTGAGTTCTCAGCAGGTGGAAGATCCCCTACATTCCTCTCTTGTAAGATCAACTCTGTCCCTGCTCTTCTGTAAAGTTGGATTGAGGAAACAGTGTATGGTTAGGGGTAAGAACATGTTTGATTTGGGTTAGGAATCATTCTACTGGATGAAGAATGGTATTGGGAACCTGCGATATTTATAATAATATATAGGTGAAGTATATGTATGAAAACAGAAATCTAAGTAAGCTTTGAAGCCCAGAAGGGCATTGGGCCCTTGACTGGGATACTTAGCTTTCAATTACATTCTGCACAGATGTCTCAGATAAATTGATATACAATGGCATAAGACCTTGTACCTTGCATGATTGAATGTGGAAGAGAACATCCATTCAAAAAGGGATTGTAGGTAGGATTAGGAAGATAGTCAGTAGGTTTACGAAGAAGAGTGATGATAACATTTGGACCAAAAGTTCTTTAGCAGTAGGGTGTCAGTTAGAGAGTAGATGTAAATGTCAGCACATGTGAAGAGTCAGTCACAAGAATGAATATGGGAAATTATGTAGGAAAGCAGATATCAATAGAGACATTGGGAAATCAGTCAAAGTATAAAGTGAGTGATAGGATTAGATATTTTCAACAGGGTTGAGGTTGAATATGTAATCTTAGGACGAAGCAACTGTGTAGTCACCAATAGGATTGACATTTGAGAGCATTAGGCACCTGGACAAGGATGTTTTTAGTAATCCATGCTCACTTTCCATTTAGACTTTGGTACAATCATAAGTGTGAACTTCGCATTATGTGTCCAGAATATCACTGTGATAAAATGTATATGTAGATCAGGTGACGTGAGTATTTCTTCCACCATTTCTGGGAGCAATATCTTGAAGACGTATTGATTAGTATTTGGGGGCACCAATAGGTGTACCCTGTGTCTATGAAAATAGAGATAATGCATGAACAGACCATACTGCGAATAAATAATATAACTGGTTCCAATTTACATAATGGATTGAACTGATACCTGAAAATATATAGGAAATCTAATATTGATACACAATCATTCATTCCAACCAGTTATATATCTAATGGTAATATTAGGGTTACGGTTTACCATGAAGGCTGTGTGATATTTGCTTGAAAAGTGATTATGGAAATTGAAAATAATGTTTTTGGAAAGAAGTCTCATGAAATGACCAGTCCAGAAACATACAGGAGTACATGTGTTCTGAAGCAGGAAGTGATTGAAAGTGAACCAAATGCCTGGAAATTTGTGAACTTGTGGAAGAAATATATATCCTATGATGTGCATCAACTGAAGAAATAGTGATGTACCAGTGTCGAAAAAAAAAGAAACGTCAAAATACACACCATGTATCATAGGAATCTACTTGCATTGATGCTAAACTCGGTCAGTTACTGTAGAAATATTAGGATTTCTAAGCACCATTCACTAGGAAACAAATGTGTATTTCAGGTGGATTAATACTTCTGAGAATAATCTTTAGAAAAGATGATTATAAATCCACATACATGGACATGAATGAATTTAGGGAGTGTATAATAAGACACATATATTTCATACTTTGAAAAATCTGGAGAGTGTGTGTGTGTGTGTATATATATATATATATATATATATATATATACACACACACACACACACACACACACATTCAAACAAAACACAGAGAGACTTTAAAAAGTAGAAATATATATGCCAATCAAAATTCATCATGAAATATATATCATCCACAGATCCAAAAATATTTAATTTACTGAACATGGATTTATGTATCATGTTGTTCAAGTAGAAAGCTCACCATAGGTTGAAATTTCAGTTCCAACAGCGTTTAGGAGGAGTGATCTCTTCCCACAATTTGTATCTGCCATGTCAGGAACCTCACAAGAATGTACGTGGGATACCAGGTAGGATTCTATATGTGCATGTAAAAATACATGTGCTGAATAGGCTACAGAGAAAGGGAGACAGGAATTTACATATTTGTTAACTTTACAAACACATGGAGAACTACTTCTCTTAAATTGGACTAGATTTATAACTCCTAGCCTTTATAATGCCAAAGGAAAGTCCAATTATACACCATGCCTCCTCTGAACTTCATGTATTGCTATTCTGTTTGGGTTATATTCCTCCATCATATCAGGATTGGTAATCAGAGTCTAGGAGGGTATGGGTTAGTGTCAGGGATTCAGTATTTTGAATGGAAAATAGGAAAATGAATCCAATGTGTATGCAATTATGTGCTACACAAAAATCTTCCCACTCTCATCAAGAACATTAATGCCTTGACATTACCTTTGCCCCAAGTAAGACACAATTCGAAGAGAAGAGTTAGAAAATCTGTGAATACATATATACAATGGAAAATGCTCAGGAGTTCACAACCTTGGAGGTGGTAGAGGAGCTTCCATAAGTAAGGGACAAGGTAAACACTCCACAAACATGGAGCTCTGCTGGCCTAAAGACTTCTTGGGAAACTGCCTCTGAGTTTGGACACTTGAAATATATGTTGTTGTCAGGAGCTTTATCTTCCTTTGTAGTGAGACCATCAAAGCTTGTTCTGCATCTATGTGACCGGGAGGACATGGTTTCTGATTTTCCAATGAACATGAGGCAGCAGTGCTGAATTCTCTCTTTGTAGGTAAACTGTGGCCACTGGGGTCTAAGTGTTTCCCCGTGTGGACTGTGAGGCCATTTGGTCATCCTCCACTTTTCCTGGTGTTTCTTGCTGCTTCACTGGGAGTTTCCTATTTGCTTCATGAAATACAAGGAGTTCAACTGGGACAGAGTGCTGGAGGGAGTTCTGTCACGTGTGCTGACTCAGGGTCCGAGGAGAATGCACCAACCAGGCTTCTATCCCACAGAGCTTGCCCCCTTGACCATAGCAACCTGATTCTGAACATTGCCCGGAAACCTCTCCATATAACAAGATGCCTTTACATATAAGGGTCTGCTGGCTGCACCGTGTCAGTCACAAGCCATGTGGAAGCCAATGGCAGATCCACATGGCCCCACCACAGATGTTTTATCACACACCTGCACACCACTGCTCTAGGCCCACTCATCAGCAGGCTCCAACTTACTGGCATCTCTGTTCTACACCGTTTTCATGAAACCCAGTCAATCAAGGCACTGTCTGGTACACTCATGATCAGCAACAGGACATCCAAAGGTTCTCCAGTGCCACCTGGTCATGGGAATTTCAAAAATTTCATGGTATTTATCAAGCCATTTTTCAAGGATGAACTTGGAGGCACTGTGGGTTTCTATTCATTCAGGAACCACTAAATGGTGAGGAAGCTCATTTCAATGAAAGCTCTAGAGGAACACTCAGAGGCAAGGCTTCCCAAGAGTGGCCAAAAGGTCACATCAAGCCAGGCCCATTGAGGTCTACAATGTGAGGTCCCTGTGTGTTTTGACTCTCAATTATGGCTGGAAGGTCTTTAAGAAAAAAATCATGTTATATCCTGGCTGAGATTCCCAGTGCTCTGTGCAAAGCCACCCTGGACCTAGATCTCAGTTTCCAAGGGCAACTCTCATGCGTGGCCTCCTAAATTCCCAACACAATTCATGGCAATACTTCTCTGAGTTCAGTTCCAGAACTCAGTCTATAAGGAGAATCACGCCAGAGTTCAAGACCAGGTGGACCAAGTCATCCCTTCCAACCGCCACAGAAATGACCACAATTCAAACCAAAACACTGCCACATGTCCCTCATCTTCTTCCATATAGACACTCATCATAACCTCTGGCTGGAGGTTTCCATGAGGGGGGCAGCCCAAGACAGTGTCTAGAATAAGCTCCCTTGCCCCTCATTTGCCTAATGTCTGGGTGGCCTGGACACCCTTACTGTGACCAAGGAGTGATCAAATAGGCCTGCCATTAATACTGCTCTACTTCTCCAATTTGAGGCCTACTGACTTTCGGGTATAGATTCTTTTTGTGTATTGGAGACATGAGAAAACCCAAGAACCTATGGGCTAGCCTCTGCAGGGCTTTGAAGAACTCATTTGACCCAAAGGATCCCTATTCTCACTTGATGGAGGTCAGGAACTTTCCAGAGGAAAGCGAGAGACTTCATCCACAATGACTGCTCTTTTTGCCATTTTGGCTTTGGATGCACACATGGGATCTTTCGTTAATCCATCAGGTGCTGAGAATCTAAGCCACAGCCTCACACAGGGCCAAGAGGCTGATTCACACACATCCCTTTGCACAGGAATTAAGCAAAAAGCCACAGGTGATGCCCATTCATTTCCATTTGAAAACTGTTTACTTCAGGCTTCACAAAGGGGTAGCCTGAGGCAAAGACCTTCCTGACAGTCAGGGCAACAGAACAATAGGTAAGCAAAAGGCCCAAAGCAGGGTTTCTCCACTGACACTTTACTGGTCACACTGATATCTAAGTTTTCTGAGATGCTTGCCATTCCCTTCAGTTATCCAGTACATGGCCATGTCACAGAGCTGGGAGGTGGTACATATCTTGGACACAAAACCATGAGCCTATTCTGGAGAGTGGCCAGAATTCAGGAAGAAAACAGGAACTTAGCAAGATAGTAGGTAGGTGTTGCCCATAGATAAGGGAAGCCCCAGTCCATTCATAAATCGGAAAAGATGAATGCTGGAAAGTTTTCTACTAGACAGGACACATCCATTGATTCATTCTCTTTTCCAATGTCTACAACCAGGGATACAGTGGGATACACAGACATAGAAACACTCGCCTTGTCAAACGTCTTACTAGAAACAGGCCACTAAAAAAGAAACAAACTGCCTTTCCTACCTATTCTCAGAACATGAGACAAAACCATAAACTCACAACAACACCCACTAAGGCACCTCCTTCCCCCAAGTAGGTCTGTGACTATCCAGAGTGTCTTCTGTCTGGTGGGCCATTCAATGTTCCCCCAAAATGGCCCGTCCTCTCTCAGATCTGGCCTCCTTGGCCTACTCAATGAACTTGTCAGGAGCCACCAGTGAGCCACTCACTACCTGCTTTCTCAGAACTAAGTCCCCTGTTCAGAGCTTTCCTGGCATTTGGTCATCCTCACATCAGTAGGTACCAAGAAAGACTGACTCTGTCCTTGGTAAATGCAAACAAGTGAGCCCACTGGGACTGGGACTGAAACTGGCTCTGGGTGCCTGGCTTCCTGGTTGCCAAGTTCAGAGAGTTCCATCACAAAAGAAGTGAGGTGAGGTCACTTCCTTCAGGAACTGAATGAGGTCACTGCCTTGGCAACCAAATTGTCCTAACAGTTGCTTCCAAGGGTCCTATGAGATGGAGGCTGCCCCTGCTTCCTGTGACACTTTCACAAGTTAGAATGGTATATCCTCCATAGGCACCCAGGAACAGCTTTCCACACAGGCCTGGTTTGGTCCATCTTGTCTACATTAAGAAGTGTGCGGCTCATTCAGACACAACCCTTCATCCTGACCAGGTTGTTTGCCATGGAAGATGACTTTTGCTCTCTCATGTCCTTCAGAGCTGCCTACATCTTCTCCAGGGATCATTTCTGCATGGACCTTTGAGTTCTCAGCAGGTGGAAGATCCCCTACATTCCTCTCTTGTAAGATCAACTCTGTCCCTGCTCTTCTGTAAAGTTGGATTGAGGAAACAGTGTATGGTTAGGGGTAAGAACATGTTTGATTTGGGTTAGGAATCATTCTACTGGATGAAGAATGGTATTGGGAACCTGCGATATTTATAATAATATATAGGTGAAGTATATGTATGAAAACAGAAATCTAAGTAAGCTTTGAAGCCCAGAAGGGCATTGGGCCCTTGACTGGGATACTTAGCTTTCAATTACATTCTGCACAGATGTCTCAGATAAATTGATATACAATGGCATAAGACCTTGTACCTTGCATGATTGAATGTGGAAGAGAACATCCATTCAAAAAGGGATTGTAGGTAGGATTAGGAAGATAGTCAGTAGGTTTACGAAGAAGAGTGATGATAACATTTGGACCAAAAGTTCTTTAGCAGTAGGGTGTCAGTTAGAGAGTAGATGTAAATGTCAGCACATGTGAAGAGTCAGTCACAAGAATGAATATGGGAAATTATGTAGGAAAGCAGATATCAATAGAGACATTGGGAAATCAGTCAAAGTATAAAGTGAGTGATAGGATTAGATATTTTCAACAGGGTTGAGGTTGAATATGTAATCTTAGGACGAAGCAACTGTGTAGTCACCAATAGGATTGACATTTGAGAGCATTAGGCACCTGGACAAGGATGTTTTTAGTAATCCATGCTCACTTTCCATTTAGACTTTGGTACAATCATAAGTGTGAACTTCGCATTATGTGTCCAGAATATCACTGTGATAAAATGTATATGTAGATCAGGTGACGTGAGTATTTCTTCCACCATTTCTGGGAGCAATATCTTGAAGACGTATTGATTAGTATTTGGGGGCACCAATAGGTGTACCCTGTGTCTATGAAAATAGAGATAATGCATGAACAGACCATACTGCGAATAAATAATATAACTGGTTCCAATTTACATAATGGATTGAACTGATACCTGAAAATATATAGGAAATCTAATATTGATACACAATCATTCATTCCAACCAGTTATATATCTAATGGTAATATTAGGGTTACGGTTTACCATGAAGGCTGTGTGATATTTGCTTGAAAAGTGATTATGGAAATTGAAAATAATGTTTTTGGAAAGAAGTCTCATGAAATGACCAGTCCAGAAACATACAGGAGTACATGTGTTCTGAAGCAGGAAGTGATTGAAAGTGAACCAAATGCCTGGAAATTTGTGAACTTGTGGAAGAAATATATATCCTATGATGTGCATCAACTGAAGAAATAGTGATGTACCAGTGTCGAAAAAAAAAGAAACGTCAAAATACACACCATGTATCATACGAATCTACTTGCATTGATGCTAAACTCGGTCAAAACTGTAGAAATATTAGGATTTCTAAGCACCATTCACTAGGAAACAAATGTGTATTTCAGGTGGATTAATACTTCTGAGAATAATCTTTAGAAAAGATGATTATAAATCCACATACATGGACATGAATGAATTTAGGGAGTGTATAATAAGACACATATATTTCATACTTTGAAAAATCTGGAGAGTGTGTGTGTGTGTATATATACACACACACACACACACACATTCAAACAAAACACAGAGAGACTTTAAAAAGTAGAAATATATATGCCAATCAAAATTCATCATGAAATATATATCATCCACAGATCCAAAAATATTTAATTTACTGAACATGGATTTATGTATCATGTTGTTCAAGTAGAAAGCTCACCATAGGTTGAAATTTCAGTTCCAACAGCGTTTAGGAGGAGTGATCTCTTCCCACAATTTGTATCTGCCATGTCAGGAACCTCACAAGAATGTACGTGGGATACCAGGTAGGATTCTATATGTGCATGTAAAAATACATGTGCTGAATAGGCTACAGAGAAAGGGAGACAGGAATTTACATATTTGTTAACTTTACAAACACATGGAGAACTACTTCTCTTAAATTGGACTAGATTTATAACTCCTAGCCTTTATAATGCCAAAGGAAAGTCCAATTATACACCATGCCTCCTCTGAACTTCATGTATTGCTATTCTGTTTGGGTTATATTCCTCCATCATATCAGGATTGGTAATCAGAGTCTAGGAGGGTATGGGTTAGTGTCAGGGATTCAGTATTTTGAATGGAAAATAGGAAAATGAATCCAATGTGTATGCAATTATGTGCTACACAAAAATCTTCCCACTCTCATCAAGAACATTAATGCCTTGACATTACCTTTGCCCCAAGTAAGACACAATTCGAAGAGAAGAGTTAGAAAATCTGTGAATACATATATACAATGGAAAATGCTCAGGAGTTCACAACCTTGGAGGTGGTAGAGGAGCTTCCATAAGTAAGGGACAAGGTAAACACTCCACAAACATGGAGCTCTGCTGGCCTAAAGACTTCTTGGGAAACTGCCTCTGAGTTTGGACACTTGAAATATATGTTGTTGTCAGGAGCTTTATCTTCCTTTGTAGTGAGACCATCAAAGCTTGTTCTGCATCTATGTGACCGGGAGGACATGGTTTCTGATTTTCCAATGAACATGAGGCAGCAGTGCTGAATTCTCTCTTTGTAGGTAAACTGTGGCCACTGGGGTCTAAGTGTTTCCCCGTGTGGACTGTGAGGCCATTTGGTCATCCTCCACTTTTCCTGGTGTTTCTTGCTGCTTCACTGGGAGTTTCCTATTTGCTTCATGAAATACAAGGAGTTCAACTGGGACAGAGTGCTGGAGGGAGTTCTGTCACGTGTGCTGACTCAGGGTCCGAGGAGAATGCACCAACCAGGCTTCTATCCCACAGAGCTTGCCCCCTTGACCATAGCAACCTGATTCTGAACATTGCCCGGAAACCTCTCCATATAACAAGATGCCTTTACATATAAGGGTCTGCTGGCTGCACCGTGTCAGTCACAAGCCATGTGGAAGCCAATGGCAGATCCACATGGCCCCACCACAGATGTTTTATCACACACCTGCACACCACTGCTCTAGGCCCACTCATCAGCAGGCTCCAACTTACTGGCATCTCTGTTCTACACCGTTTTCATGAAACCCAGTCAATCAAGGCACTGTCTGGTACACTCATGATCAGCAACAGGACATCCAAAGGTTCTCCAGTGCCACCTGGTCATGGGAATTTCAAAAATTTCATGGTATTTATCAAGCCATTTTTCAAGGATGAACTTGGAGGCACTGTGGGTTTCTATTCATTCAGGAACCACTAAATGGTGAGGAAGCTCCTTTCAATGAAAGCTCTAGAGGAACACTCAGAGGCAAGGCTTCCCAAGAGTGGCCAAAAGGTCACATCAAGCCAGGCCCATTGAGGTCTACAATGTGAGGTCCCTGTGTGTTTTGACTCTCAATTATGGCTGGAAGGTCTTTAAGAAAAAAATCATGTTATATCCTGGCTGAGATTCCCAGTGCTCTGTGCAAAGCCACCCTGGACCTAGATCTCAGTTTCCAAGGGCAACTCTCATGCGTGGCCTCCTAAATTCCCAACACAATTCATGGCAATACTTCTCTGAGTTCAGTTCCAGAACTCAGTCTATAAGGAGAATCACGCCAGAGTTCAAGACCAGGTGGACCAAGTCATCCCTTCCAACCGCCACAGAAATGACCACAATTCAAACCAAAACACTGCCACATGTCCCTCATCTTCTTCCATATAGACACTCATCATAACCTCTGGCTGGAGGTTTCCATGAGGGGGGCAGCCCAAGACAGTGTCTAGAATAAGCTCCCTTGCCCCTCATTTGCCTAATGTCTGGGTGGCCTGGACACCCTTACTGTGACCAAGGAGTGATCAAATAGGCCTGCCATTAATACTGCTCTACTTCTCCAATTTGAGGCCTACTGACTTTCGGGTATAGATTCTTTTTGTGTATTGGAGACATGAGAAAACCCAAGAACCTATGGGCTAGCCTCTGCAGGGCTTTGAAGAACTCATTTGACCCAAAGGATCCCTATTCTCACTTGATGGAGGTCAGGAACTTTCCAGAGGAAAGCGAGAGACTTCATCCACAATGACTGCTCTTTTTGCCATTTTGGCTTTGGATGCACACATGGGATCTTTCGTTAATCCATCAGGTGCTGAGAATCTAAGCCACAGCCTCACACAGGGCCAAGAGGCTGATTCACACACATCCCTTTGCACAGGAATTAAGCAAAAAGCCACAGGTGATGCCCATTCATTTCCATTTGAAAACTGTTTACTTCAGGCTTCACAAAGGGGTAGCCTGAGGCAAAGACCTTCCTGACAGTCAGGGCAACAGAACAATAGGTAAGCAAAAGGCCCAAAGCAGGGTTTCTCCACTGACACTTTACTGGTCACACTGATATCTAAGTTTTCTGAGATGCTTGCCATTCCCTTCAGTTATCCAGTACATGGCCATGTCACAGAGCCGGGAGGTGGTACATATCTTGGACACAAAACCATGAGCCTATTCTGGAGAGTGGCCAGAATTCAGGAAGAAAACAGGAACTTAGCAAGATAGTAGGTGTTGCCCATAGATAAGGGAAGCCCCAGTCCATTCATAAATCGGAAAAGATGAATGCTGGAAAGTTTTCTACTAGACAGGACACATCCATTGATTCATTCTCTTTTCCAATGTCTACAACCAGGGATACAGTGGGATACCCAGACATAGAAACACTCGCCTTGTCAAACGTCTTACTAGAAACAGGCCACTAAAAAAGAAACAAACTGCCTTTCCTACCTATTCTCAGAACATGAGACAAAACCATAAACTCACAACAACACCCACTAAGGCACCTCCTTCCCCCAAGTAGGTCTGTGACTATCCAGAGTGTCTTCTGTCTGGTGGGCCATTCAATGTTCCCCCAAAATGGCCCGTCCTCTCTCAGATCTGGCCTCCTTGGCCTACTCAATGAACTTGTCAGGAGCCACCAGTGAGCCACTCACTACCTGCTTTCTCAGAAAAGTCCCCTCTTCAGAGCTTTCCTGGCATTTGGTCATCCTCACATCAGTAGGTACCAAGAAAGACTGACTCTGTCCTTGGTAAATGCAAACAAGTGAGCCCACTGGGACTGGGACTGAAACTGGCTCTGGGTGCCTGGCTTCCTGGTTGCCAAGTTCAGAGAGTTCCATCACAAAAGAAGTGAGGTGAGGTCACTTCCTTCAGGAACTGAATGAGGTCACTGCCTTGGCAACCAAATTGTCCTAACAGTTGCTTCCAAGGGTCCTATGAGATGGAGGCTGCCCCTGCTTCCTGTGACACTTTCACAAGTTAGAATGGTATATCCTCCATAGGCACCCAGGAACAGCTTTCCACACAGGCCTGGTTTGGTCCATCTTGTCTACATTAAGAAGTGTGCGGCTCATTCAGACACAACCCTTCATCCTGACCAGGTTGTTTGCCATGGAAGATGACTTTTGCTCTCTCATGTCCTTCAGAGCTGCCTACATCTTCTCCAGGGATCATTTCTGCATGGACCTTTGAGTTCTCAGCAGGTGGAAGATCCCCTACATTCCTCTCTTGTAAGATCAACTCTGTCCCTGCTCTTCTGTAAAGTTGGATTGAGGAAACAGTGTATGGTTAGGGGTAAGAACATGTTTGATTTGGGTTAGGAATCATTCTACTGGATGAAGAATGGTATTGGGAACCTGCGATATTTATAATAATATATAGGTGAAGTATATGTATGAAAACAGAAATCTAAGTAAGCTTTGAAGCCCAGAAGGGCATTGGGCCCTTGACTGGGATACTTAGCTTTGAATTACATTCTGCACAGATGTCTCAGATAAATTGATATACAATGGCATAAGACCTTGTACCTTGCATGATTGAATGTGGAAGAGAACATCCATTCAAAAAGGGATTGTAGGTAGGATTAGGAAGATAGTCAGTAGGTTTACGAAGAAGAGTGATTATAACATTTGGACCAAAAGTTCTTTAGCAGTAGGGTGTCAGTTAGAGAGTAGATGTAAATGTCAGCACATGTGAAGAGTCAGTCACAAGAATGAATATGGGAAATTATGTAGGAAAGCAGATATCAATAGAGACATTGGGAAATCAGTCAAAGTATAAAGTGAGTGATAGGATTAGATATTTTCAACAGGGTTGAGGTTGAATATGTAATCTTAGGACGAAGCAACTGTGTAGTCACCAATAGGATTGACATTTGAGAGCATTATTCACCTGGACAAGGATGTTTTTAGTAATCCATGCTCACTTTCCATTTAGACTTTGGTACAATCATAAGTGTGAACTTCGCATTATGTGTCCAGAATATCACTGTGATAAAATGTATATGTAGATCAGGTGACGTGAGTATTTCTTCCACCATTTCTGGGAGCAATATCTTGAAGACGTATTGATTAGTATTTGGGGGCACCAATAGGTGTACCCTGTGTCTATGAAAATAGAGATAATGCATGAACAGACCATACTGCGAATAAATAATATAACTGGTTCCAATTTACATAATGGATTGAACTGATACCTGAAAATATATAGGAAATCTAATATTGATACACAATCATTCATTCCAACCAGTTATATATCTAATGGTAATATTAGGGTTACGGTTTACCATGAAGGCTGTGTGATATTTGCTTGAAAAGTGATTATGGAAATTGAAAATAATGTTTTTGGAAAGAAGTCTCATGAAATGACCAGTCCAGAAACATACAGGAGTACATGTGTTCTGAAGCAGGAAGTGATTGAAAGTGAACCAAATGCCTGGAAATTTGTGAACTTGTGGAAGAAATATATATCCTATGATGTGCATCAACTGAAGAAATAGTGATGTACCAGTGTCGAAAAAAAAAGAAACGTCAAAATACACACCATGTATCATAGGAATCTACTTGCATTGATGCTAAACTCGGTCAGTTACTGTAGAAATATTAGGATTTCTAAGCTCCATTCACTAGGAAACAAATGTGTATTTCAGGTGGATTAATACTTCTGAGAATAATCTTTAGAAAAGATGATTATAAATCCACATACATGGACATGAATGAATTTAGGGAGTGTATAATAAGACACATATATTTCATACTTTGAAAAATCTGGAGAGTGTGTGTGTATATATATATATATATATATATATATATATATATGTATACACACACACACACACACACACACACACACACACACACATTCAAACAAAACACAGAGAGACTTTAAAAAGTAGAAATATATATGCCAATCAAAATTCATCATAAAATATATATCATCCACAGATCCAAAAATATTTAATTTACTGAACATGGATTTATGTATCATGTTGTTCAAGTAGAAAGCTCACCATAGGTTGAAATTTCAGTTCCAACAGCGTTTAGGAGGAGTGATCTCTTCCCACAATTTGTATCTGCCATGTCAGGAACCTCACAAGAATGTACGTGGGATACCAGGTAGGATTCTATATGTGCATGTAAAAATACATGTGCTGAATAGGCTACAGAGAAAGGGAGACAGGAATTTACATATTTGTTAACTTTACAAACACATGGAGAACTACTTCTCTTAAATTGGACTAGATTTATAACTCCTAGCCTTTATAATGCCAAAGGAAAGTCCAATTATACACCATGCCTCCTCTGAACTTCATGTATTGCTATTCTGTTTGGGTTATATTCCTCCATCATATCAGGATTGGTAATCAGAGTCTAGGAGGGTATGGGTTAGTGTCAGGGATTCAGTATTTTGAATGGAAAATAGGAAAATGAATCCAATGTGTATGCAATTATGTGCTACACAAAAATCTTCCCACTCTCATCAAGAACAATGCCTTGACATTACCTTTGCCCCAAGTAAGACACAATTCGAAGAGAAGAGTTAGAAAATCTGTGAATACATATATACAATGGAAAATGCTCAGGAGTTCACAACCTTGGAGGTGGTAGAGGAGCTTCCATAAGTAAGGGACAAGGTAAACACTCCACAAACATGGAGCTCTGCTGGCCTAAAGACTTCTTGGGAAACTGCCTCTGAGTTTGGACACTTGAAATATATGTTGTTGTCAGGAGCTTTATCTTCCTTTGTAGTGAGACCATCAAAGCTTGTTCTGCATCTATGTGACCGGGAGGACATGGTTTCTGATTTTCCAATGAACATGAGGCAGCAGTGCTGAATTCTCTCTTTGTAGGTAAACTGTGGCCACTGGGGTCTAAGTGTTTCCCCGTGTGGACTGTGAGGCCATTTGGTCATCCTCCACTTTTCCTGGTGTTTCTTGCTGCTTCACTGGGAGTTTCCTATTTGCTTCATGAAATACAAGGAGTTCAACTGGGACAGAGTGCTGGAGGGAGTTCTGTCACGTGTGCTGACTCAGGGTCCGAGGAGAATGCACCAACCAGGCTTCTATCCCACAGAGCTTGCCCCCTTGACCATAGCAACCTGATTCTGAACATTGCCCGGAAACCTCTCCATATAACAAGATGCCTTTACATATAAGGGTCTGCTGGCTGCACCGTGTCAGTCACAAGCCATGTGGAAGCCAATGGCAGATCCACATGGCCCCACCACAGATGTTTTATCACACACCTGCACACCACTGCTCTAGGCCCACTCATCAGCAGGCTCCAACTTACTGGCATCTCTGTTCTACACCGTTTTCATGAAACCCAGTCAATCAAGGCACTGTCTGGTACACTCATGATCAGCAACAGGACATCCAAAGGTTCTCCAGTGCCACCTGGTCATGGGAATTTCAAAAATTTCATGGTATTTATCAAGCCATTTTTCAAGGATGAACTTGGAGGCACTGTGGGTTTCTATTCATTCAGGAACCACTAAATGGTGAGGAAGCTCATTTCAATGAAAGCTCTAGAGGAACACTCAGAGGCAAGGCTTCCCAAGAGTGGCCAAAAGGTCACATCAAGCCAGGCCTATTGAGGTCTACAATGTGAGGTCCCTGTGTGTTTTGACTCTCAATTATGGCTGGAAGGTCTTTAAGAAAAAAATCATGTTATATCCTGGCTGAGATTCCCAGTGCTCTGTGCAAAGCCACCCTGGACCTAGATCTCAGTTTCCAAGGGCAACTCTCATGCGTGGCCTCCTAAATTCCCAACACAATTCATGGCAATACTTCTCTGAGTTCAGTTCCAGAACTCAGTCTATAAGGAGAATCACGCCAGAGTTCAAGACCAGGTGGACCAAGTCATCCCTTCCAACCGCCACAGAAATGACCACAATTCAAACCAAAACACTGCCACATGTCCCTCCTCTTCTTCCATATAGACACTCATCATAACCTCTGGCTGGAGGTTTCCATGAGGGGGGCAGCCCAAGACAGTGTCTAGAATAAGCTCCCTTGCCCCTCATTTGCCTAATGTCTGGGTGGCCTGGACACCCTTACTGTGACCAAGGAGTGATCAAATAGGCCTGCCATTAATACTGCTCTACTTCTCCAATTTGAGGCCTACTGACTTTCGGGTATAGATTCTTTTTGTGTATTGGAGACATGAGAAAACCCAAGAACCTATGGGCTAGCCTCTGCAGGGCTTTGAAGAACTCATTTGACCCAAAGGATCCCTATTCTCACTTGATGGAGGTCAGGAACTTTCCAGAGGAAAGCGAGAGACTTCATCCACAATGACTGCTCTTTTTGCCATTTTGGCTTTGGATGCACACATGGGATCTTTCGTTAATCCATCAGGTGCTGAGAATCTAAGCCACAGCCTCACACAGGGCCAAGAGGCTGATTCACACACATCCCTTTGCACAGGAATTAAGCAAAAAGCCACAGGTGATGCCCATTCATTTCCATTTGAAAACTGTTTACTTCAGGCTTCACAAAGGGGTAGCCTGAGGCAAAGACCTTCCTGACAGTCAGGGCAACAGAACAATAGGTAAGCAAAAGGCCCAAAGCAGGGTTTCTCCACTGACACTTTACTGGTCACACTGATATCTAAGTTTTCTGAGATGCTTGCCATTCCCTTCAGTTATCCAGTACATGGCCATGTCACAGAGCTGGGAGGTGGTACATATCTTGGACACAAAACCATGAGCCTATTCTGGAGAGTGGCCAGAATTCAGGAAGAAAACAGGAACTTAGCAAGATAGTAGGTAGGTGTTGCCCATAGATAAGGGAAGCCCCAGTCCATTCATAAATCGGAAAAGATGAATGCTGGAAAGTTTTCTACTAGACAGGACACATCCATTGATTCATTCTCTTTTCCAATGTCTACAACCAGGGATACAGTGGGATACACAGACATAGAAACACTCGCCTTGTCAAACGTCTTACTAGAAACAGGCCACTAAAAAAGAAACAAACTGCCTTTCCTACCTATTCTCAGAACATGAGACAAAACCATAAACTCACAACAACACCCACTAAGGCACCTCCTTCCCCCAAGTAGGTCTGTGACTATCCAGAGTGTCTTCTGTCTGGTGGGCCATTCAATGTTCCCCCAAAATGGCCCGTCCTCTCTCAGATCTGGCCTCCTTGGCCTACTCAATGAACTTGTCAGGAGCCACCAGTGAGCCACTCACTACCTGCTTTCTCAGAACTAAGTCCCCTCTTCAGAGCTTTCCTGGCATTTGGTCATCCTCACATCAGTAGGTACCAAGAAAGACTGACTCTGTCCTTGGTAAATGCAAACAAGTGAGCCCACTGGGACTGGGACTGAAACTGGCTCTGGGTGCCTGGCTTCCTGGTTGCCAAGTTCAGAGAGTTCCATCACAAAAGAAGTGAGGTGAGGTCACTTCCTTCAGGAACTGAATGAGGTCACTGCCTTGGCAACCAAATTGTCCTAACAGTTGCTTCCAAGGGTCCTATGAGATGGAGGCTGCCCCTGCTTCCTGTGACACTTTCACAAGTTAGAATGGTATATCCTCCATAGGCACCCAGGAACAGCTTTCCACACAGGCCTGGTTTGGTCCATCTTGTCTACATTAAGAAGTGTGCGGCTCATTCAGACACAACCCTTCATCCTGACCAGGTTGTTTGCCATGGAAGATGACTTTTGCTCTCTCATGTCCTTCAGAGCTGCCTACATCTTCTCCAGGGATCATTTCTGCATGGACCTTTGAGTTCTCAGCAGGTGGAAGATCCCCTACATTCCTCTCTTGTAAGATCAACTCTGTCCCTGCTCTTCTGTAAAGTTGGATTGAGGAAACAGTGTATGGTTAGGGGTAAGAACATGTTTGATTTGGGTTAGGAATCATTCTACTGGATGAAGAATGGTATTGGGAACCTGCGATATTTATAATAATATATAGGTGAAGTATATGTATGAAAACAGAAATCTAAGTAAGCTTTGAAGCCCAGAAGGGCATTGGGCCCTTGACTGGGATACTTAGCTTTCAATTACATTCTGCACAGATGTCTCAGATAAATTGATATACAATGGCATAAGACCTTGTACCTTGCATGATTGAATGTGGAAGAGAACATCCATTCAAAAAGGGATTGTAGGTAGGATTAGGAAGATAGTCAGTAGGTTTACGAAGAAGAGTGATTATAACATTTGGACCAAAAGTTCTTTAGCAGTAGGGTGTCAGTTAGAGAGTAGATGTAAATGTCAGCACATGTGAAGAGTCAGTCACAAGAATGAATATGGGAAATTATGTAGGAAAGCAGATATCAATAGAGACATTGGGAAATCAGTCAAAGTATAAAGTGAGTGATAGGATTAGATATTTTCAACAGGGTTGAGGTTGAATATGTAATCTTAGGACGAAGCAACTGTGTAGTCACCAATAGGATTGACATTTGAGAGCATTAGGCACCTGGACAAGGATGTTTTTAGTAATCCATGCTCACTTTCCATTTAGACTTTGGTACAATCATAAGTGTGAACTTCGCATTATGTGTCCAGAATATCACTGTGATAAAATGTATATGTAGATCAGGTGACATGAGTATTTCTTCCACCATTTCTGGGAGCAATATCTTGAAGACGTATTGATTAGTATTTGGGGGCACCAATAGGTGTACCCTGTGTCTATGAAAATAGAGATAATGCATGAACAGACCATACTGCGAATAAATAATATAACTGGTTCCAATTTACATAATGGATTGAACTGATACCTGAAAATATATAGGAAATCTAATATTGATACACAATCATTCATTCCAACCAGTTATATATCTAATGGTAATATTAGGGTTACGGTTTACCATGAAGGCTGTGTGATATTTGCTTGAAAAGTGATTATGGAAATTGAAAATAATGTTTTTGGAAAGAAGTCTCATGAAATGACCAGTCCAGAAACATACAGGAGTACATGTGTTCTGAAGCAGGAAGTGATTGAAAGTGAACCAAATGCCTGGAAATTTGTGAACTTGTGGAAGAAATATATATCCTATGATGTGCATCAACTGAAGAAATAGTGATGTACCAGTGTCGAAAAAAAAAAGAAACGTCAAAATACACACCATGTATCATACGAATCTACTTGCATTGATGCTAAACTCGGTCAGTTACTGTAGAAATATTAGGATTTCTAAGCACCATTCACTAGGAAACAAATGTGTATTTCAGGTGGATTAATACTTCTGAGAATAATCTTTAGAAAAGATGATTATAAATCCACATACATGGACATGAATGAATTTAGGGAGTGTATAATAAGACACATATATTTCATACTTTGAAAAATCTGGAGAGTGTGTGTGTGTGTATATACACACACACACACACACACACATTCAAACAAAACACAGAGAGACTTTAAAAAGTAGAAATATATATGCCAATCAAAATTCATCATGAAATATATATCATCCACAGATCCAAAAATATTTAATTTACTGAACATGGATTTATGTATCATGTTGTTCAAGTAGAAAGCTCACCATAGGTTGAAATTTCAGTTCCAACAGCGTTTAGGAGGAGTGATCTCTTCCCACAATTTGTATCTGCCATGTCAGGAACCTCACAAGAATGTACGTGGGATACCAGGTAGGATTCTATATGTGCATGTAAAAATACATGTGCTGAATAGGCTACAGAGAAAGGGAGACAGGAATTTACATATTTGTTAACTTTACAAACACATGGAGAACTACTTCTCTTAAATTGGACTAGATTTATAACTCCTAGCCTTTATAATGCCAAAGGAAAGTCCAATTATACACCATGCCTCCTCTGAACTTCATGTATTGCTATTCTGTTTGGGTTATATTCCTCCATCATATCAGGATTGGTAATCAGAGTCTAGGAGGGTATGGGTTAGTGTCAGGGATTCAGTATTTTGAATGGAAAATAGGAAAATGAATCCAATGTGTATGCAATTATGTGCTACACAAAAATCTTCCCACTCTCATCAAGAACAATGCCTTGACATTACCTTTGCCCCAAGTAAGACACAATTCGAAGAGAAGAGTTAGAAAATCTGTGAATACATATATACAATGGAAAATGCTCAGGAGTTCACAACCTTGGAGGTGGTAGAGGAGCTTCCATAAGTAAGGGACAAGGTAAACACTCCACAAACATGGAGCTCCGCTGGCCTAAACACTTCTTGGGAAACTGCCTCTGAGTTTGGACACTTGAAATATATGTTGTTGTCAGGAGCTTTATCTTCCTTTGTAGTGAGACCATCAAAGCTTGTTCTGCATCTATGTGACCGGGAGGACATGGTTTCTGATTTTCCAATGAACATGAGGCAGCAGTGCTGAATTCTCTCTTTGTAGGTAAACTGTGGCCACTGGGGTCTAAGTGTTTCCCCGTGTGGACTGTGAGGCCATTTGGTCATCCTCCACTTTTCCTGGTGTTTCTTGCTGCTTCACTGGGAGTTTCCTATTTGCTTCATGAAATACAAGGAGTTCAACTGGGACAGAGTGCTGGAGGGAGTTCTGTCACGTGTGCTGACTCAGGGTCCGAGGAGAATGCACCAACCAGGCTTCTATCCCACAGAGCTTGCCCCCTTGACCATAGCAACCTGATTCTGAACATTACCAGGAAACCTCTCCATATAACAAGATGCCTTTACATATAAGGGTCTGCTGGCTGCACCGTGTCAGTCACAAGCCATGTGGAAGCCAATGGCAGATCCACATGGCCCCACCACAGATGTTTTATCACACACCTGCACACCACTGCTCTAGGCCCACTCATCAGCAGGCTCCAACTTACTGGCATCTCTGTTCTACACCGTTTTCATGAAACCCAGTCAATCAAGGCACTGTCTGGTACACTCATGATCAGCAACAGGACATCCAAAGGTTCTCCAGTGCCACCTGGTCATGGGAATTTCAAAAATTTCATGGTATTTATCAAGCCATTTTTCAAGGATGAACTTGGAGGCACTGTGGGTTTCTATTCATTCAGGAACCACTAAATGGTGAGGAAGCTCATTTCAATGAAAGCTCTAGAGGAACACTCAGAGGCAAGGCTTCCCAAGAGTGGCCAAAAGGTCACATCAAGCCAGGCCCATTGAGGTCTACAATGTGAGGTCCCTGTGTGTTTTGACTCTCAATTATGGCTGGAAGGTCTTTAAGAAAAAAATCATGTTATATCCTGGCTGAGATTCCCAGTGCTCTGTGCAAAGCCACCCTGGACCTAGATCTCAGTTTCCAAGGGCAACTCTCATGCGTGGCCTCCTAAATTCCCAACACAATTCATGGCAATACTTCTCTGAGTTCAGTTCCAGAACTCAGTCTATAAGGAGAATCACGCCAGAGTTCAAGACCAGGTGGACCAAGTCATCCCTTCCAACCGCCACAGAAATGACCACAATTCAAACCAAAACACTGCCACATGTCCCTCCTCTTCTTCCATATAGACACTCATCATAACCTCTGGCTGGAGGTTTCCATGAGGGGGGCAGCCCAAGACAGTGTCTAGAATAAGCTCCCTTGCCCCTCATTTGCCTAATGTCTGGGTGGCCTGGACACCCTTACTGTGACCAAGGAGTGATCAAATAGGCCTGCCATTAATACTGCTCTACTTCTCCAATTTGAGGCCTACTGACTTTCGGGTATAGATTCTTTTTGTGTATTGGAGACATGAGAAAACCCAAGAACCTATGGGCTAGCCTCTGCAGGGCTTTGAAGAACTCATTTGACCCAAAGGATCCCTATTCTCACTTGATGGAGGTCAGGAACTTTCCAGAGGAAAGCGAGAGACTTCATCCACAATGACTGCTCTTTTTGCCATTTTGGCTTTGGATGCACACATGGGATCTTTCGTTAATCCATCAGGTGCTGAGAATCTAAGCCACAGCCTCACACAGGGCCAAGAGGCTGATTCACACACATCCCTTTGCACAGGAATTAAGCAAAAAGCCACAGGTGATGCCCATTCATTTCCATTTGAAAACTGTTTACTTCAGGCTTCACAAAGGGGTAGCCTGAGGCAAAGACCTTCCTGACAGTCAGGGCAACAGAACAATAGGTAAGCAAAAGGCCCAAAGCAGGGTTTCTCCACTGACACTTTACTGGTCACACTGATATCTAAGTTTTCTGAGATGCTTGCCATTCCCTTCAGTTATCCAGTACATGGCCATGTCACAGAGCTGGGAGGTGGTACATATCTTGGACACAAAACCATGAGCCTATTCTGGAGAGTGGCCAGAATTCAGGAAGAAAACAGGAACTTAGCAAGATAGTAGGTGTTGCCCATAGATAAGGGAAGCCCCAGTCCATTCATAAATCGGAAAAGATGAATGCTGGAAAGTTTTCTACTAGACAGGACACATCCATTGATTCATTCTCTTTTCCAATGTCTACAACCAGGGATACAGTGGGATACCCAGACATAGAAACACTCGCCTTGTCAAACGTCTTACTAGAAACAGGCCACTAAAAAAGAAACAAACTGCCTTTCCTACCTATTCTCAGAACATGAGACAAAACCATAAACTCACAACAACACCCACTAAGGCACCTCCTTCCCCCAAGTAGGTCTGTGACTATCCAGAGTGTCTTCTGTCTGGTGGGCCATTCAATGTTCCCCCAAAATGGCCCGTCCTCTCTCAGATCTGGCCTCCTTGGCCTACTCAATGAACTTGTCAGGAGCCACCAGTGAGCCACTCACTACCTGCTTTCTCAGAACTAAGTCCCCTCTTCAGAGCTTTCCTGGCATTTGGTCATCCTCACATCAGTAGGTACCAAGAAAGACTGACTCTGTCCTTGGTAAATGCAAACAAGTGAGCCCACTGGGACTGGGACTGAAACTGGCTCTGGGTGCCTGGCTTCCTGGTTGCCAAGTTCAGAGAGTTCCATCACAAAAGAAGTGAGGTGAGGTCACTTCCTTCAGGAACTGAATGAGGTCACTGCCTTGGCAACCAAATTGTCCTAACAGTTGCTTCCAAGGGTCCTATGAGATGGAGGCTGCCCCTGCTTCCTGTGACACTTTCACAAGTTAGAATGGTATATCCTCCATAGGCACCCAGGAACAGCTTTCCACACAGGCCTGGTTTGGTCCATCTTGTCTACATTAAGAAGTGTGCGGCTCATTCAGACACAACCCTTCATCCTGACCAGGTTGTTTGCCATGGAAGATGACTTTTGCTCTCTCATGTCCTTCAGAGCTGCCTACATCTTCTCCAGGGATCATTTCTGCATGGACCTTTGAGTTCTCAGCAGGTGGAAGATCCCCTACATTCCTCTCTTGTAAGATCAACTCTGTCCCTGCTCTTCTGTAAAGTTGGATTGAGGAAACAGTGTATGGTTAGGGGTAAGAACATGTTTGATTTGGGTTAGGAATCATTCTACTGGATGAAGAATGGTATTGGGAACCTGCGATATTTATAATAATATATAGGTGAAGTATATGTATGAAAACAGAAATCTAAGTAAGCTTTGAAGCCCAGAAGGGCATTGGGCCCTTGACTGGGATACTTAGCTTTCAATTACATTCTGCACAGATGTCTCAGATAAATTGATATACAATGGCATAAGACCTTGTACCTTGCATGATTGAATGTGGAAGAGAACATCCATTCAAAAAGGGATTGTAGGTAGGATTAGGAAGATAGTCAGTAGGTTTACGAAGAAGAGTGATTATAACATTTGGACCAAAAGTTCTTTAGCAGTAGGGTGTCAGTTAGAGAGTAGATGTAAATGTCAGCACATGTGAAGAGTCAGTCACAAGAATGAATATGGGAAATTATGTAGGAAAGCAGATATCAATAGAGACATTGGGAAATCAGTCAAAGTATAAAGTGAGTGATAGGATTAGATATTTTCAACAGGGTTGAGGTTGAATATGTAATCTTAGGACGAAGCAACTGTGTAGTCACCAATAGGATTGACATTTGAGAGCATTAGGCACCTGGACAAGGATGTTTTTAGTAATCCATGCTCACTTTCCATTTAGACTTTGGTACAATCATAAGTGTGAACTTCGCATTATGTGTCCAGAATATCACTGTGATAAAATGTATATGTAGATCAGGTGACGTGAGTATTTCTTCCACCATTTCTGGGAGCAATATCTTGAAGACGTATTGATTAGTATTTGGGGGCACCAATAGGTGTACCCTGTGTCTATGAAAATAGAGATAATGCATGAACAGACCATACTGCGAATAAATAATATAACTGGTTCCAATTTACATAATGGATTGAACTGATACCTGAAAATATATAGGAAATCTAATATTGATACACAATCATTCATTCCAACCAGTTATATATCTAATGGTAATATTAGGGTTACGGTTTACCATGAAGGCTGTGTGATATTTGCTTGAAAAGTGATTATGGAAATTGAAAATAATGTTTTTGGAAAGAAGTCTCATGAAATGACCAGTCCAGAAACATACAGGAGTACATGTGTTCTGAAGCAGGAAGTGATTGAAAGTGAACCAAATGCCTGGAAATTTGTGAACTTGTGGAAGAAATATATATCCTATGATGTGCATCAACTGAAGAAATAGTGATGTACCAGTGTCGAAAAAAAAAGAAACGTCAAAATACACACCATTTATCATAGGAATCTACTTGCATTGATGCTAAACTCGGTCAGTTACTGTAGAAATATTAGGATTTCTAAGCACCATTCACTAGGAAACAAATGTGTATTTCAGGTGGATTAATACTTCTGAGAATAATCTTTAGAAAAGATGATTATAAATCCACATACATGGACATGAATGAATTTAGGGAGTGTATAATAAGACACATATATTTCATACTTTGAAAAATCTGGAGAGTGTGTGTGTGTATATATATATATATATATATATATATATATATATACACACACACACACACACACACACATTCAAACAAAACACAGAGAGACTTTAAAAAGTAGAAATATATATGCCAATCAAAATTCATCATGAAATATATATCATCCACAGATCCAAAATATTTAATTTACTGAACATGGATTTATGTATCATGTTGTTCAAGTAGAAAGCTCACCATAGGTTGAAATTTCAGTTCCAACAGCGTTTAGGAGGAGTGATCTCTTCCCACAATTTGTATCTGCCATGTCAGGAACCTCACAAGAATGTACGTGGGATACCAGGTAGGATTCTATATGTGCATGTAAAAATACATGTGCTGAATAGGCTACAGAGAAAGGGAGACAGGAATTTACATATTTGTTAACTTTACAAACACATGGAGAACTACTTCTCTTAAATTGGACTAGATTTATAACTCCTAGCCTTTATAATGCCAAAGGAAAGTCCAATTATACACCATGCCTCCTCTGAACTTCATGTATTGCTATTCTGTTTGGGTTATATTCCTCCATCATATCAGGATTGGTAATCAGAGTCTAGGAGGGTATGGGTTAGTGTCAGGGATTCAGTATTTTGAATGGAAAATAGGAAAATGAATCCAATGTGTATGCAATTATGTGCTACACAAAAATCTTCCCACTCTCATCAAGAACAATGCCTTGACATTACCTTTGCCCCAAGTAAGACACAATTCGAAGAGAAGAGTTAGAAAATCTGTGAATACATATATACAATGGAAAATGCTCAGGAGTTCACAACCTTGGAGGTGGTAGAGGAGCTTCCATAAGTAAGGGACAAGGTAAACACTCCACAAACATGGAGCTCCGCTGGCCTAAACACTTCTTGGGAAACTGCCTCTGAGTTTGGACACTTGAAATATATGTTGTTGTCAGGAGCTTTATCTTCCTTTGTAGTGAGACCATCAAAGCTTGTTCTGCATCTATGTGACCGGGAGGACATGGTTTCTGATTTTCCAATGAACATGAGGCAGCAGTGCTGAATTCTCTCTTTGTAGGTAAACTGTGGCCACTGGGGTCTAAGTGTTTCCCCGTGTGGACTGTGAGGCCATTTGGTCATCCTCCACTTTTCCTGGTGTTTCTTGCTGCTTCACTGGGAGTTTCCTATTTGCTTCATGAAATACAAGGAGTTCAACTGGGACAGAGTGCTGGAGGGAGTTCTGTCACGTGTGCTGACTCAGGGTCCGAGGAGAATGCACCAACCAGGCTTCTATCCCACAGAGCTTGCCCCCTTGACCATAGCAACCTGATTCTGAACATTGCCCGGAAACCTCTCCATATAACAAGATGCCTTTACATATAAGGGTCTGCTGGCTGCACCGTGTCAGTCACAAGCCATGTGGAAGCCAATGGCAGATCCACATGGCCCCACCACAGATGTTTTATCACACACCTGCACACCACTGCTCTAGGCCCACTCATCAGCAGGCTCCAACTTACTGGCATCTCTGTTCTACACCGTTTTCATGAAACCCAGTCAATCAAGGCACTGTCTGGTACACTCATGATCAGCAACAGGACATCCAAAGGTTCTCCAGTGCCACCTGGTCATGGGAATTTCAAAAATTTCATGGTATTTATCAAGCCATTTTTCAAGGATGAACTTGGAGGCACTGTGGGTTTCTATTCATTCAGGAACCACTAAATGGTGAGGAAGCTCCTTTCAATGAAAGCTCTAGAGGAACACTCAGAGGCAAGGCTTCCCAAGAGTGGCCAAAAGGTCACATCAAGCCAGGCCCATTGAGGTCTACAATGTGAGGTCCCTGTGTGTTTTGACTCTCAATTATGGCTGGAAGGTCTTTAAGAAAAAAATCATGTTATATCCTGGCTGAGATTCCCAGTGCTCTGTGCAAAGCCACCCTGGACCTAGATCTCAGTTTCCAAGGGCAACTCTCATGCGTGGCCTCCTAAATTCCCAACACAATTCATGGCAATACTTCTCTGAGTTCAGTTCCAGAACTCAGTCTATAAGGAGAATCACGCCAGAGTTCAAGACCAGGTGGACCAAGCCATCCCTTCCAACCGCCACAGAAATGACCACAATTCAAACCAAAACACTGCCACATGTCCCTCATCTTCTTCCATATAGACACTCATCATAACCTCTGGCTGGAGGTTTCCATGAGGGGGGCAGCCCAAGACAGTGTCTAGAATAAGCTCCCTTGCCCCTCATTTGCCTAATGTCTGGGTGGCCTGGACACCCTTACTGTGACCAAGGAGTGATCAAATAGGCCTGCCATTAATACTGCTCTACTTCTCCAATTTGAGGCCTACTGACTTTCGGGTATAGATTCTTTTTGTGTATTGGAGACATGAGAAAACCCAAGAACCTATGGGCTAGCCTCTGCAGGGCTTTGAAGAACTCATTTGACCCAAAGGATCCCTATTCTCACTTGATGGAGGTCAGGAACTTTCCAGAGGAAAGCGAGAGACTTCATCCACAATGACTGCTCTTTTTGCCATTTTGGCTTTGGATGCACACATGGGATCTTTCGTTAATCCATCAGGTGCTGAGAATCTAAGCCACAGCCTCACACAGGGCCAAGAGGCTGATTCACACACATCCCTTTGCACAGGAATTAAGCAAAAAGCCACAGGTGATGCCCATTCATTTCCATTTGAAAACTGTTTACTTCAGGCTTCACAAAGGGGTAGCCTGAGGCAAAGACCTTCCTGACAGTCAGGGCAACAGAACAATAGGTAAGCAAAAGGCCCAAAGCAGGGTTTCTCCACTGACACTTTACTGGTCACACTGATATCTAAGTTTTCTGAGATGCTTGCCATTCCCTTCAGTTATCCAGTACATGGCCATGTCACAGAGCTGGGAGGTGGTACATATCTTGGACACAAAACCATGAGCCTATTCTGGAGAGTGGCCAGAATTCAGGAAGAAAACAGGAACTTAGCAAGATAGTAGGTGTTGCCCATAGATAAGGGAAGCCCCAGTCCATTCATAAATCGGAAAAGATGAATGCTGGAAAGTTTTCTACTAGACAGGACACATCCATTGATTCATTCTCTTTTCCAATGTCTACAACCAGGGATACAGTGGGATACACAGACATAGAAACACTCGCCTTGTCAAACGTCTTACTAGAAACAGGCCACTAAAAAAGAAACAAACTGCCTTTCCTACCTATTCTCAGAACATGAGACAAAACCATAAACTCACAACAACACCCACTAAGGCACCTCCTTCCCCCAAGTAGGTCTGTGACTATCCAGAGTGTCTTCTGTCTGGTGGGCCATTCAATGTTCCCCCAAAATGGCCCGTCCTCTCTCAGATCTGGCCTCCTTGGCCTACTCAATGAACTTGTCAGGAGCCACCAGTGAGCCACTCACTACCTGCTTTCTCAGAACTAAGTCCCCTCTTCAGAGCTTTCCTGGCATTTGGTCATCCTCACATCAGTAGGTACCAAGAAAGACTGACTCTGTCCTTGGTAAATGCAAACAAGTGAGCCCACTGGGACTGGGACTGAAACTGGCTCTGGGTGCCTGGCTTCCTGGTTGCCAAGTTCAGAGAGTTCCATCACAAAAGAAGTGAGGTGAGGTCACTTCCTTCAGGAACTGAATGAGGTCACTGCCTTGGCAACCAAATTGTCCTAACAGTTGCTTCCAAGGGTCCTATGAGATGGAGGCTGCCCCTGCTTCCTGTGACACTTTCACAAGTTAGAATGGTATATCCTCCATAGGCACCCAGGAACAGCTTTCCACACAGGCCTGGTTTGGTCCATCTTGTCTACATTAAGAAGTGTGCGGCTCATTCAGACACAACCCTTCATCCTGACCAGGTTGTTTGCCATGGAAGATGACTTTTGCTCTCTCATGTCCTTCAGAGCTGCCTACATCTTCTCCAGGGATCATTTCTGCATGGACCTTTGAGTTCTCAGCAGGTGGAAGATCCCCTACATTCCTCTCTTGTAAGATCAACTCTGTCCCTGCTCTTCTGTAAAGTTGGATTGAGGAAACAGTGTATGGTTAGGGGTAAGAACATGTTTGATTTGGGTTAGGAATCATTCTACTGGATGAAGAATGGTATTGGGAACCTGCGATATTTATAATAATATATAGGTGAAGTATATGTATGAAAACAGAAATCTAAGTAAGCTTTGAAGCCCAGAAGGGCATTGGGCCCTTGACTGGGATACTTAGCTTTCAATTACATTCTGCACAGATGTCTCAGATAAATTGATATACAATGGCATAAGACCTTGTACCTTGCATGATTGAATGTGGAAGAGAACATCCATTCAAAAAGGGATTGTAGGTAGGATTAGGAAGATAGTCAGTAGGTTTACGAAGAAGAGTGATTATAACATTTGGACCAAAAGTTCTTTAGCAGTAGGGTGTCAGTTAGAGAGTAGATGTAAATGTCAGCACATGTGAAGAGTCAGTCACAAGAATGAATATGGGAAATTATGTAGGAAAGCAGATATCAATAGAGACATTGGGAAATCAGTCAAAGTATAAAGTGAGTGATAGGATTAGATATTTTCAACAGGGTTGAGGTTGAATATGTAATCTTAGGACGAAGCAACTGTGTAGTCACCAATAGGATTGACATTTGAGAGCATTAGGCACCTGGACAAGGATGTTTTTAGTAATCCATGCTCACTTTCCATTTAGACTTTGGTACAATCATAAGTGTGAACTTCGCATTATGTGTCCAGAATATCACTGTGATAAAATGTATATGTAGATCAGGTGACATGAGTATTTCTTCCACCATTTCTGGGAGCAATATCTTGAAGACGTATTGATTAGTATTTGGGGGCACCAATAGGTGTACCCTGTGTCTATGAAAATAGAGATAATGCATGAACAGACCATACTGCGAATAAATAATATAACTGGTTCCAATTTACATAATGGATTGAACTGATACCTGAAAATATATAGGAAATCTAATATTGATACACAATCATTCATTCCAACCAGTTATATATCTAATGGTAATATTAGGGTTACGGTTTACCATGAAGGCTGTGTGATATTTGCTTGAAAAGTGATTATGGAAATTGAAAATAATGTTTTTGGAAAGAAGTCTCATGAAATGACCAGTCCAGAAACATACAGGAGTACATGTGTTCTGAAGCAGGAAGTGATTGAAAGTGAACCAAATGCCTGGAAATTTGTGAACTTGTGGAAGAAATATATATCCTATGATGTGCATCAACTGAAGAAATAGTGATGTACCAGTGTCGAAAAAAAAAAGAAACGTCAAAATACACACCATGTATCATACGAATCTACTTGCATTGATGCTAAACTCGGTCAGTTACTGTAGAAATATTAGGATTTCTAAGCACCATTCACTAGGAAACAAATGTGTATTTCAGGTGGATTAATACTTCTGAGAATAATCTTTAGAAAAGATGATTATAAATCCACATACATGGACATGAATGAATTTAGGGAGTGTATAATAAGACACATATATTTCATACTTTGAAAAATCTGGAGAGTGTGTGTGTGTGTATATATACACACACACACACACACACACACACACACATTCAAACAAAACACAGAGAGACTTTAAAAAGTAGAAATATATATGCCAATCAAAATTCATCATGAAATATATATCATCCACAGATCCAAAAATATTTAATTTACTGAACATGGATTTATGTATCATGTTGTTCAAGTAGAAAGCTCACCATAGGTTGAAATTTCAGTTCCAACAGCGTTTAGGAGGAGTGATCTCTTCCCACAATTTGTATCTGCCATGTCAGGAACCTCACAAGAATGTACGTGGGATACCAGGTAGGATTCTATATGTGCATGTAAAAATACATGTGCTGAATAGGCTACAGAGAAAGGGAGACAGGAATTTACATATTTGTTAACTTTACAAACACATGGAGAACTACTTCTCTTAAATTGGACTAGATTTATAACTCCTAGCCTTTATAATGCCAAAGGAAAGTCCAATTATACACCATGCCTCCTCTGAACTTCATGTATTGCTATTCTGTTTGGGTTATATTCCTCCATCATATCAGGATTTGTAATCAGAGTCTAGGAGGGTATGGGTTAGTGTCAGGGATTCAGTATTTTGAATGGAAAATAGGAAAATGAATCCAATGTGTATGCAATTATGTGCTACACAAAACTCTTCCCACTCTCATCAAGAACAATGCCTTGACATTACCTTTGCCCCAAGTAAGACACAATTCGAAGAGAAGAGTTAGAAAATCTGTGAATACATATATACAATGGAAAATGCTCAGGAGTTCACAACCTTGGAGGTGGTAGAGGAGCTTCCATAAGTAAGGGACAAGGTAAACACTCCACAAACATGGAGCTCTGCTGGCCTAAAGACTTCTTGGGAAACTGCCTCTGAGTTTGGACACTTGAAATATATGTTGTTGTCAGGAGCTTTATCTTCCTTTGTAGTGAGACCATCAAAGCTTGTTCTGCATCTATGTGACCGGGAGGACATGGTTTCTGATTTTCCAATGAACATGAGGCAATAGTGCTGAATTCTCTCTTTGTAGGTAAACTGTGGCCACTGGGGTCTAAGTGTTTCCCCGTGTGGACTGTGAGGCCATTTGGTCATCCTCCACTTTTCCTGGTGTTTCTTGCTGCTTCACTGGGAGTTTCCTATTTGCTTCATGAAATACAAGGAGTTCAACTGGGACAGAGTGCTGGAGGGAGTTCTGTCACGTGTGCTGACTCAGGGTCCGAGGAGAATGCACCAACCAGGCTTCTATCCCACAGAGCTTGCCCCCTTGACCATAGCAACCTGATTCTGAACATTGCCCGGAAACCTCTCCATATAACAAGATGCCTTTACATATAAGGGTCTGCTGGCTGCACCGTGTCAGTCACAAGCCATGTGGAAGCCAATGGCAGATCCACATGGCCCCACCACAGATGTTTTATCACACACCTGCACACCACTGCTCTAGGCCCACTCATCAGCAGGCTCCAACTTACTGGCATCTCTGTTCTACACCGTTTTCATGAAACCCAGTCAATCAAGGCACTGTCTGGTACACTGATGATCAGCAACAGGACATCCAAAGGTTCTCCAGTGCCACCTGGTCATGGGAATTTCAAAAATTTCATGGTATTTATCAAGCCATTTTTCAAGGATGAACTTGGAGGCACTGTGGGTTTCTATTCATTCAGGAACCACTAAATGGTGAGGAAGCTCATTTCAATGAAAGCTCTAGAGGAACACTCAGAGGCAAGGCTTCCCAAGAGTGGCCAAAAGGTCACATCAAGCCAGGCCCATTGAGGTCTACAATGTGAGGTCCCTGTGTGTTTTGACTCTCAATTATGGCTGGAAGGTCTTTAAGAAAAAAATCATGTTATATCCTGGCTGAGATTCCCAGTGCTCTGTGCAAAGCCACCCTGGACCTAGATCTCAGTTTCCAAGGGCAACTCTCATGCGTGGCCTCCTAAATTCCCAACACAATTCATGGCAATACTTCTCTGAGTTCAGTTCCAGAACTCAGTCTATAAGGAGAATCACGCCAGAGTTCAAGACCAGGTGGACCAAGTCATCCCTTCCAACCGCCACAGAAATGACCACAATTCAAACCAAAACACTGCCACATGTCCCTCATCTTCTTCCATATAGACACTCATCATAACCTCTGGCTGGAGGTTTCCATGAGGGGGGCAGCCCAAGACAGTGTCTAGAATAAGCTCCCTTGCCCCTCATTTGCCTAATGCCTGGGTGGCCTGGACACCCTTACTGTGACCAAGGAGTGATCAAATAGGCCTGCCATTAATACTGCTCTACTTCTCCAATTTGAGGCCTACTGACTTTCGGGTATAGATTCTTTTTGTGTATTGGAGACATGAGAAAACCCAAGAACCTATGGGCTAGCCTCTGCAGGGCTTTGAAGAACTCATTTGACCCAAAGGATCCCTATTCTCACTTGATGGAGGTCAGGAACTTTCCAGAGGAAAGCGAGAGACTTCATCCACAATGACTGCTCTTTTTGCCATTTTGGCTTTGGATGCACACATGGGATCTTTCGTTAATCCATCAGGTGCTGAGAATCTAAGCCACAGCCTCACACAGGGCCAAGAGGCTGATTCACACACATCCCTTTGCACAGGAATTAAGCAAAAAGCCACAGGTGATGCCCATTCATTTCCATTTGAAAACTGTTTACTTCAGGCTTCACAAAGGGGTAGCCTGAGGCAAAGACCTTCCTGACAGTCAGGGCAACAGAACAATAGGTAAGCAAAAGGCCCAAAGCAGGGTTTCTCCACTGACACTTTACTGGTCACACTGATATCTAAGTTTTCTGAGATGCTTGCCATTCCCTTCAGTTATCCAGTACATGGCCATGTCACAGAGCTGGGAGGTGGTACATATCTTGGACACAAAACCATGAGCCTATTCTGGAGAGTGGCCAGAATTCAGGAAGAAAACAGGAACTTAGCAAGATAGTAGGTAGGTGTTGCCCATAGATAAGGGAAGCCCCAGTCCATTCATAAATCGGAAAAGATGAATGCTGGAAAGTTTTCTACTAGACAGGACACATCCATTGATTCATTCTCTTTTCCAATGTCTACAACCAGGGATACAGTGGGATACACAGACATAGAAACACTCGCCTTGTCAAACGTCTTACTAGAAACAGGCCACTAAAAAAGAAACAAACTGCCTTTCCTACCTATTCTCAGAACATGAGACAAAACCATAAACTCACAACAACACCCACTAAGGCACCTCCTTCCCCCAAGTAGGTCTGTGACTATCCAGAGTGTCTTCTGTCTGGTGGGCCATTCAATGTTCCCCCAAAATGGCCCGTCCTCTCTCAGATCTGGCCTCCTTGGCCTACTCAATGAACTTGTCAGGAGCCACCAGTGAGCCACTCACTACCTGCTTTCTCAGAAAAGTCCCCTCTTCAGAGCTTTCCTGGCATTTGGTCATCCTCACATCAGTAGGTACCAAGAAAGACTGACTCTGTCCTTGGTAAATGCAAACAAGTGAGCCCACTGGGACTGGGACTGAAACTGGCTCTGGGTGCCTGGCTTCCTGGTTGCCAAGTTCAGAGAGTTCCATCACAAAAGAACTGAGGTGAGGTCACTTCCTTCAGGAACTGAATGAGGTCACTGCCTTGGCAACCAAATTGTCCTAACAGTTGCTTCCAAGGGTCCTATGAGATGGAGGCTGCCCCTGCTTCCTGTGACACTTTCACAAGTTAGAATGGTATATCCTCCATAGGCACCCAGGAACAGCTTTCCACACAGGCCTGGTTTGGTCCATCTTGTCTACATTAAGAAGTGTGCGGCTCATTCAGACACAACCCTTCATCCTGACCAGGTTGTTTGCCATGGAAGATGACTTTTGCTCTCTCATGTCCTTCAGAGCTGCCTACATCTTCTCCAGGGATCATTTCTGCATGGACCTTTGAGTTCTCAGCAGGTGGAAGATCCCCTACATTCCTCTCTTGTAAGATCAACTCTGTCCCTGCTCTTCTGTAAAGTTGGATTGAGGAAACAGTGTATGGTTAGGGGTAAGAACATGTTTGATTTGGGTTAGGAATCATTCTACTGGATGAAGAATGGTATTGGGAACCTGCGATATTTATAATAATATATAGGTGAAGTATATGTATGAAAACAGAAATCTAAGTAAGCTTTGAAGCCCAGAAGGGCATTGGGCCCTTGACTGGGATACTTAGCTTTCAATTACATTCTGCACAGATGTCTCAGATAAATTGATATACAATGGCATAAGACCTTGTACCTTGCATGATTGAATGTGGAAGAGAACATCCATTCAAAAAGGGATTGTAGGTAGGATTAGGAAGATAGTCAGTAGGTTTACGAAGAAGAGTGATTATAACATTTGGACCAAAAGTTCTTTAGCAGTAGGGTGTCAGTTAGAGAGTAGATGTAAATGTCAGCACATGTGAAGAGTCAGTCACAAGAATGAATATGGGAAATTATGTAGGAAAGCAGATATCAATAGAGACATTGGGAAATCAGTCAAAGTATAAAGTGAGTGATAGGATTAGATATTTTCAACAGGGTTGAGGTTGAATATGTAATCTTAGGACGAAGCAACTGTGTAGTCACCAATAGGATTGACATTTGAGAGCATTAGGCACCTGGACAAGGATGTTTTTAGTAATCCATGCTCACTTTCCATTTAGACTTTGGTACAATCATAAGTGTGAACTTCGCATTATGTGTCCAGAATATCACTGTGATAAAATGTATATGTAGATCAGGTGACGTGAGTATTTCTTCCACCATTTCTGGGAGCAATATCTTGAAGACGTATTGATTAGTATTTGGGGGCACCAATAGGTGTACCCTGTGTCTATGAAAATAGAGATAATGCATGAACAGACCATACTGCGAATAAATAATATAACTGGTTCCAATTTACATAATGGATTGAACTGATACCTGAAAATATATAGGAAATCTAATATTGATACACAATCATTCATTCCAACCAGTTATATATCTAATGGTAATATTAGGGTTACGGTTTACCATGAAGGCTGTGTGATATTTGCTTGAAAAGTGATTATGGAAATTGAAAATAATGTTTTTGGAAAGAAGTCTCATGAAATGACCAGTCCAGAAACATACAGGAGTACATGTGTTCTGAAGCAGGAAGTGATTGAAAGTGAACCAAATGCCTGGAAATTTGTGAACTTGTGGAAGAAATATATATCCTATGATGTGCATCAACTGAAGAAATAGTGATGTACCAGTGTCGAAAAAAAAAAAGAAACGTCAAAATACACACCATGTATCATAGGAATCTACTTGCATTGATGCTAAACTCGGTCAGTTACTGTAGAAATATTAGGATTTCTAAGCACCATTCACTAGGAAACAAATGTGTATTTCAGGTGGATTAATACTTCTGAGAATAATCTTTAGAAAAGATGATTATAAATCCACATACATGGACATGAATGAATTTAGGGAGTGTATAATAAGACACATATATTTCATACTTTGAAAAATCTGGAGAGTGTGTGTGTGTGTATATATATATACACACACACACACTCACACACACACATTCAAACAAAACACAGAGAGACTTTAAAAAGTAGAAATATATATGCCAATCAAAATTCATCATGAAATATATATCATCCACAGATCCAAAAATATTTAATTTACTGAACATGGATTTATGTATCATGTTGTTCAAGTAGAAAGCTCACCATAGGTTGAAATTTCAGTTCCAACAGCGTTTAGGAGGAGTGATCTCTTCCCACAATTTGTATCTGCCATGTCAGGAACCTCACAAGAATGTACGTGGGATACCAGGTAGGATTCTATATGTGCATGTAAAAATACATGTGCTGAATAGGCTACAGAGAAAGGGAGACAGGAATTTACATATTTGTTAACTTTACAAACACATGGAGAACTACTTCTCTTAAATTGGACTAGATTTATAACTCCTAGCCTTTATAATGCCAAAGGAAAGTCCAATTATACACCATGCCTCCTCTGAACTTCATGTATTGCTATTCTGTTTGGGTTATATTCCTCCATCATATCAGGATTGGTAATCAGAGTCTAGGAGGGTATGGGTTAGTGTCAGGGATTCAGTATTTTGAATGGAAAATAGGAAAATGAATCCAATGTGTATGCAATTATGTGCTACACAAAAATCTTCCCACTCTCATCAAGAACATTAATGCCTTGACATTACCTTTGCCCCAAGTAAGACACAATTCGAAGAGAAGAGTTAGAAAATCTGTGAATACATATATAAAATGGAAAATGCTCAGGAGTTCACAACCTTGGAGGTGGTAGAGGAGCTTCCATAAGTAAGGGACAAGGTAAACACTCCACAAACATGGAGCTCTGCTGGCCTAAAGACTTCTTGGGAAACTGCCTCTGAGTTTGGACACTTGAAATATATGTTGTTGTCAGGAGCTTTATCTTCCTTTGTAGTGAGACCATCAAAGCTTGTTCTGCATCTATGTGACCGGGAGGACATGGTTTCTGATTTTCCAATGAACATGAGGCAGCAGTGCTGAATTCTCTCTTTGTAGGTAAACTGTGGCCACTGGGGTCTAAGTGTTTCCCCGTGTGGACTGTGAGGCCATTTGGTCATCCTCCACTTTTCCTGGTGTTTCTTGCTGCTTCACTGGGAGTTTCCTATTTGCTTCATGAAATACAAGGAGTTCAACTGGGACAGAGTGCTGGAGGGAGTTCTGTCACGTGTGCTGACTCAGGGTCCGAGGAGAATGCACCAACCAGGCTTCTATCCCACAGAGCTTGCCCCCTTGACCATAGCAACCTGATTCTGAACATTGCCCGGAAACCTCTCCATATAACAAGATGCCTTTACATATAAGGGTCTGCTGGCTGCACCGTGTCAGTCACAAGCCATGTGGAAGCCAATGGCAGATCCACATGGCCCCACCACAGATGTTTTATCACACACCTGCACACCACTGCTCTAGGCCCACTCATCAGCAGGCTCCAACTTACTGGCATCTCTGTTCTACACCGTTTTCATGAAACCCAGTCAATCAAGGCACTGTCTGGTACACTCATGATCAGCAACAGGACATCCAAAGGTTCTCCAGTGCCACCTGGTCATGGGAATTTCAAAAATTTCATGGTATTTATCAAGCCATTTTTCAAGGATGAACTTGGAGGCACTGTGGGTTTCTATTCATTCAGGAACCACTAAATGGTGAGGAAGCTCCTTTCAATGAAAGCTCTAGAGGAACACTCAGAGGCAAGGCTTCCCAAGAGTGGCCAAAAGGTCACATCAAGCCAGGCCCATTGAGGTCTACAATGTGAGGTCCCTGTGTGTTTTGACTCTCAATTATGGCTGGAAGGTCTTTAAGAAAAAAATCATGTTATATCCTGGCTGAGATTCCCAGTGCTCTGTGCAAAGCCACCCTGGACCTAGATCTCAGTTTCCAAGGGCAACTCTCATGCGTGGCCTCCTAAATTCCCAACACAATTCATGGCAATACTTCTCTGAGTTCAGTTCCAGAACTCAGTCTATAAGGAGAATCACGCCAGAGTTCAAGACCAGGTGGACCAAGCCATCCCTTCCAACCGCCACAGAAATGACCACAATTCAAACCAAAACACTGCCACATGTCCCTCATCTTCTTCCATATAGACACTCATCATAACCTCTGGCTGGAGGTTTCCATGAGGGGGGCAGCCCAAGACAGTGTCTAGAATAAGCTCCCTTGCCCCTCATTTGCCTAATGTCTGGGTGGCCTGGACACCCTTACTGTGACCAAGGAGTGATCAAATAGGCCTGCCATTAATACTGCTCTACTTCTCCAATTTGAGGCCTACTGACTTTCGGGTATAGATTCTTTTTGTGTATTGGAGACATGAGAAAACCCAAGAACCTATGGGCTAGCCTCTGCAGGGCTTTGAAGAACTCATTTGACCCAAAGGATCCCTATTCTCACTTGATGGAGGTCAGGAACTTTCCAGAGGAAAGCGAGAGACTTCATCCACAATGACTGCTCTTTTTGCCATTTTGGCTTTGGATGCACACATGGGATCTTTCGTTAATCCATCAGGTGCTGAGAATCTAAGCCACAGCCTCACACAGGGCCAAGAGGCTGATTCACACACATCCCTTTGCACAGGAATTAAGCAAAAAGCCACAGGTGATGCCCATTCATTTCCATTTGAAAACTGTTTACTTCAGGCTTCACAAAGGGGTAGCCTGAGGCAAAGACCTTCCTGACAGTCAGGGCAACAGAACAATAGGTAAGCAAAAGGCCCAAAGCAGGGTTTCTCCACTGACACTTTACTGGTCACACTGATATCTAAGTTTTCTGAGATGCTTGCCATTCCCTTCAGTTATCCAGTACATGGCCATGTCACAGAGCTGGGAGGTGGTACATATCTTGGACACAAAACCATGAGCCTATTCTGGAGAGTGGCCAGAATTCAGGAAGAAAACAGGAACTTAGCAAGATAGTAGGTGTTGCCCATAGATAAGGGAAGCCCCAGTCCATTCATAAATCGGAAAAGATGAATGCTGGAAAGTTTTCTACTAGACAGGACACATCCATTGATTCATTCTCTTTTCCAATGTCTACAACCAGGGATACAGTGGGATACACAGACATAGAAACACTCGCCTTGTCAAACGTCTTACTAGAAACAGGCCACTAAAAAAGAAACAAACTGCCTTTCCTACCTATTCTCAGAACATGAGACAAAACCATAAACTCACAACAACACCCACTAAGGCACCTCCTTCCCCCAAGTAGGTCTGTGACTATCCAGAGTGTCTTCTGTCTGGTGGGCCATTCAATGTTCCCCCCAAATGGCCCGTCCTCTCTCAGATCTGGCCTCCTTGGCCTACTCAATGAACTTGTCAGGAGCCACCAGTGAGCCACTCACTACCTGCTTTCTCAGAACTAAGTCCCCTCTTCAGAGCTTTCCTGGCATTTGGTCATCCTCACATCAGTAGGTACCAAGAAAGACTGACTCTGTCCTTGGTAAATGCAAACAAGTGAGCCCACTGGGACTGGGACTGAAACTGGCTCTGGGTGCCTGGCTTCCTGGTTGCCAAGTTCAGAGAGTTCCATCACAAAAGAAGTGAGGTGAGGTCACTTCCTTCAGGAACTGAATGAGGTCACTGCCTTGGCAACCAAATTGTCCTAACAGTTGCTTCCAAGGGTCCTATGAGATGGAGGCTGCCCCTGCTTCCTGTGACACTTTCACAAGTTAGAATGGTATATCCTCCATAGGCACCCAGGAACAGCTTTCCACACAGGCCTGGTTTGGTCCATCTTGTCTACATTAAGAAGTGTGCGGCTCATTCAGACACAACCCTTCATCCTGACCAGGTTGTTTGCCATGGAAGATGACTTTTGCTCTCTCATGTCCTTCAGAGCTGCCTACATCTTCTCCAGGGATCATTTCTGCATGGACCTTTGAGTTCTCAGCAGGTGGAAGATCCCCTACATTCCTCTCTTGTAAGATCAACTCTGTCCCTGCTCTTCTGTAAAGTTGGATTGAGGAAACAGTGTATGGTTAGGGGTAAGAACATGTTTGATTTGGGTTAGGAATCATTCTACTGGATGAAGAATGGTATTGGGAACCTGCGATATTTATAATAATATATAGGTGAAGTATATGTATGAAAACAGAAATCTAAGTAAGCTTTGAAGCCCAGAAGGGCATTGGGCCCTTGACTGGGATACTTAGCTTTCAATTACATTCTGCACAGATGTCTCAGATAAATTGATATACAATGGCATAAGACCTTGTACCTTGCATGATTGAATGTGGAAGAGAACATCCATTCAAAAAGGGATTGTAGGTAGGATTAGGAAGATAGTCAGTAGGTTTACGAAGAAGAGTGATTATAACATTTGGACCAAAAGTTCTTTAGCAGTAGGGTGTCAGTTAGAGAGTAGATGTAAATGTCAGCACATGTGAAGAGTCAGTCACAAGAATGAATATGGGAAATTATGTAGGAAAGCAGATATCAATAGAGACATTGGGAAATCAGTCAAAGTATAAAGTGAGTGATAGGATTAGATATTTTCAACAGGGTTGAGGTTGAATATGTAATCTTAGGACGAAGCAACTGTGTAGTCACCAATAGGATTGACATTTGAGAGCATTATTCACCTGGACAAGGATGTTTTTAGTAATCCATGCTCACTTTCCATTTAGACTTTGGTACAATCATAAGTGTGAACTTCGCATTATGTGTCCAGAATATCACTGTGATAAAATGTATATGTAGATCAGGTGACATGAGTATTTCTTCCACCATTTCTGGGAGCAATATCTTGAAGACGTATTGATTAGTATTTGGGGGCACCAATAGGTGTACCCTGTGTCTATGAAAATAGAGATAATGCATGAACAGACCATACTGCGAATAAATAATATAACTGGTTCCAATTTACATAATGGATTGAACTGATACCTGAAAATATATAGGAAATCTAATATTGATACACAATCATTCATTCCAACCAGTTATATATCTAATGGTAATATTAGGGTTACGGTTTACCATGAAGGCTGTGTGATATTTGCTTGAAAAGTGATTATGGAAATTGAAAATAATGTTTTTGGAAAGAAGTCTCATGAAATGACCAGTCCAGAAACATACAGGAGTACATGTGTTCTGAAGCAGGAAGTGATTGAAAGTGAACCAAATGCCTGGAAATTTGTGAACTTGTGGAAGAAATATATATCCTATGATGTGCATCAACTGAAGAAATAGTGATGTACCAGTGTCGAAAAAAAAAGAAACGTCAAAATACACACCATGTATCATACGAATCTACTTGCATTGATGCTAAACTCGGTCAGTTACTGTAGAAATATTAGGATTTCTAAGCACCATTCACTAGGAAACAAATGTGTATTTCAGGTGGATTAATACTTCTGAGAATAATCTTTAGAAAAGATGATTATAAATCCACATACATGGACATGAATGAATTTAGGGAGTGTATAATAAGACACATATATTTCATACTTTGAAAAATCTGGAGAGTGTGTGTGTATATATATATATATATATATACACACACACACACACACACACACACACATTCAAACAAAACACAGAGAGACTTTAAAAAGTAGAAATATATATGCCAATCAAAATTCATCATGAAATATATATCATCCACAGATCCAAAAATATTTAATTTACTGAACATGGATTTATGTATCATGTTGTTCAAGTAGAAAGCTCACCATAGGTTGAAATTTCAGTTCCAACAGCGTTTAGGAGGAGTGATCTCTTCCCACAATTTGTATCTGCCATGTCAGGAACCTCACAAGAATGTACGTGGGATACCAGGTAGGATTCTATATGTGCATGTAAAAATACATGTGCTGAATAGGCTACAGAGAAAGGAAGACAGGAATTTACATATTTGTTAACTTTACAAACACATGGAGAACTACTTCTCTTAAATTGGACTAGATTTATAACTCCTAGCCTTTATAATGCCAAAGGAAAGTCCAATTATACACCATGCCTCCTCTGAACTTCATGTATTGCTATTCTGTTTGGGTTATATTCCTCCATCATATCAGGATTGGTAATCAGAGTCTAGGAGGGTATGGGTTAGTGTCAGGGATTCAGTATTTTGAATGGAAAATAGGAAAATGAATCCAATGTGTATGCAATTATGTGCTACACAAAAATCTTCCCACTCTCATCAAGAACATTAATGCCTTGACATTACCTTTGCCCCAAGTAAGACACAATTCGAAGAGAAGAGTTAGAAAATCTGTGAATACATATATACAATGGAAAATGCTCAGGAGTTCACAACCTTGGAGGTGGTAGAGGAGCTTCCATAAGTAAGGGACAAGGTAAACACTCCACAAACATGGAGCTCTGCTGGCCTAAAGACTTCTTGGGAAACTGCCTCTGAGTTTGGACACTTGAAATATATGTTGTTGTCAGGAGCTTTATCTTCCTTTGTAGTGAGACCATCAAAGCTTGTTCTGCATCTATGTGACCGGGAGGACATGGTTTCTGATTTTCCAATGAACATGAGGCAGTAGTGCTGAATTCTCTCTTTGTAGGTAAACTGTGGCCACTGGGGTCTAAGTGTTTCCCCGTGTGGACTGTGAGGCCATTTGGTCATCCTCCACTTTTCCTGGTGTTTCTTGCTGCTTCACTGGGAGTTTCCTATTTGCTTCATGAAATACAAGGAGTTCAACTGGGACAGAGTGCTGGAGGGAGTTCTGTCACGTGTGCTGACTCAGGGTCCGAGGAGAATGCACCAACCAGGCTTCTATCCCACAGAGCTTGCCCCCTTGACCATAGCAACCTGATTCTGAACATTGCCCGGAAACCTCTCCATATAACAAGATGCCTTTACATATAAGGGTCTGCTGGCTGCACCGTGTCAGTCACAAGCCATGTGGAAGCCAATGGCAGATCCACATGGCCCCACCACAGATGTTTTATCACACACCTGCACACCACTGCTCTAGGCCCACTCATCAGCAGGCTCCAACTTACTGGCATCTCTGTTCTACACCGTTTTCATGAAACCCAGTCAATCAAGGCACTGTCTGGTACACTCATGATCAGCAACAGGACATCCAAAGGTTCTCCAGTGCCACCTGGTCATGGGAATTTCAAAAATTTCATGGTATTTATCAAGCCATTTTTCAAGGATGAACTTGGAGGCACTGTGGGTTTCTATTCATTCAGGAACCACTAAATGGTGAGGAAGCTCATTTCAATGAAAGCTCTAGAGGAACACTCAGAGGCAAGGCTTCCCAAGAGTGGCCAAAAGGTCACATCAAGCCAGGCCCATTGAGGTCTACAATGTGAGGTCCCTGTGTGTTTTGACTCTCAATTATGGCTGGAAGGTCTTTAAGAAAAAAATCATGTTATATCCTGGCTGAGATTCCCAGTGCTCTGTGCAAAGCCACCCTGGACCTAGATCTCAGTTTCCAAGGGCAACTCTCATGCGTGGCCTCCTAAATTCCCAACACAATTCATGGCAATACTTCTCTGAGTTCAGTTCCAGAACTCAGTCTATAAGGAGAATCACGCCAGAGTTCAAGACCAGATGGACCAAGTCATCCCTTCCAACCGCCACAGAAATGACCACAATTCAAACCAAAACACTGCCACATGTCCCTCATCTTCTTCCATATAGACACTCATCATAACCTCTGGCTGGAGGTTTCCATGAGGGGGGCAGCCCAAGACAGTGTCTAGAATAAGCTCCCTTGCCCCTCATTTGCCTAATGTCTGGGTGGCCTGGACACCCTTACTGTGACCAAGGAGTGATCAAATAGGCCTGCCATTAATACTGCTCTACTTCTCCAATTTGAGGCCTACTGACTTTCGGGTATAGATTCTTTTTGTGTATTGGAGACATGAGAAAACCCAAGAACCTATGGGCTAGCCTCTGCAGGGCTTTGAAGAACTCATTTGACCCAAAGGATCCCTATTCTCACTTGATGGAGGTCAGGAACTTTCCAGAGGAAAGCGAGAGACTTCATCCACAATGACTGCTCTTTTTGCCATTTTGGCTTTGGATGCACACATGGGATCTTTCGTTAATCCATCAGGTGCTGAGAATCTAAGCCACAGCCTCACACAGGGCCAAGAGGCTGATTCACACACATCCCTTTGCACAGGAATTAAGCAAAAAGCCACAGGTGATGCCCATTCATTTCCATTTGAAAACTGTTTACTTCAGGCTTCACAAAGGGGTAGCCTGAGGCAAAGACCTTCCTGACAGTCAGGGCAACAGAACAATAGGTAAGCAAAAGGCCCAAAGCAGGGTTTCTCCACTGACACTTTACTGGTCACACTGATATCTAAGTTTTCTGAGATGCTTGCCATTCCCTTCAGTTATCCAGTACATGGCCATGTCACAGAGCTGGGAGGTGGTACATATCTTGGACACAAAACCATGAGCCTATTCTGGAGAGTGGCCAGAATTCAGGAAGAAAACAGGAACTTAGCAAGATAGTAGGTGTTGCCCATAGATAAGGGAAGCCCCAGTCCATTCATAAATCGGAAAAGATGAATGCTGGAAAGTTTTCTACTAGACAGGACACATCCATTGATTCATTCTCTTTTCCAATGTCTACAACCAGGGATACAGTGGGATACACAGACATAGAAACACTCGCCTTGTCAAACGTCTTACTAGAAACAGGCCACTAAAAAAGAAACAAACTGCCTTTCCTACCTATTCTCAGAACATGAGACAAAACCATAAACTCACAACAACACCCACTAAGGCACCTCCTTCCCCCAAGTAGGTCTGTGACTATCCAGAGTGTCTTCTGTCTGGTGGGCCATTCAATGTTCCCCCAAAATGGCCCGTCCTCTCTCAGATCTGGCCTCCTTGGCCTACTCAATGAACTTGTCAGGAGCCACCAGTGAGCCACTCACTACCTGCTTTCTCAGAACTAAGTCCCCTCTTCAGAGCTTTCCTGGCATTTGGTCATCCTCACATCAGTAGGTACCAAGAAAGACTGACTCTGTCCTTGGTAAATGCAAACAAGTGAGCCCACTGGGACTGGGACTGAAACTGGCTCTGGGTGCCTGGCTTCCTGGTTGCCAAGTTCAGAGAGTTCCATCACAAAAGAACTGAGGTGAGGTCACTTCCTTCAGGAACTGAATGAGGTCACTGCCTTGGCAACCAAATTGTCCTAACAGTTGCTTCCAAGGGTCCTATGAGATGGAGGCTGCCCCTGCTTCCTGTGACACTTTCACAAGTTAGAATGGTATATCCTCCATAGGCACCCAGGAACAGCTTTCCACACAGGCCTGGTTTGGTCCATCTTGTCTACATTAAGAAGTGTGCGGCTCATTCAGACACAACCCTTCATCCTGACCAGGTTGTTTGCCATGGAAGATGACTTTTGCTCTCTCATGTCCTTCAGAGCTGCCTACATCTTCTCCAGGGATCATTTCTGCATGGACCTTTGAGTTCTCAGCAGGTGGAAGATCCCCTACATTCCTCTCTTGTAAGATCAACTCTGTCCCTGCTCTTCTGTAAAGTTGGATTGAGGAAACAGTGTATGGTTAGGGGTAAGAACATGTTTGATTTGGGTTAGGAATCATTCTACTGGATGAAGAATGGTATTGGGAACCTGCGATATTTATAATAATATATAGGTGAAGTATATGTATGAAAACAGAAATCTAAGTAAGCTTTGAAGCCCAGAAGGGCATTGGGCCCTTGACTGGGATACTTAGCTTTCAATTACATTCTGCACAGATGTCTCAGATAAATTGATATACAATGGCATAAGACCTTGTACCTTGCATGATTGAATGTGGAAGAGAACATCCATTCAAAAAGGGATTGTAGGTAGGATTAGGAAGATAGTCAGTAGGTTTACGAAGAAGAGTGATTATAACATTTGGACCAAAAGTTCTTTAGCAGTAGGGTGTCAGTTAGAGAGTAGATGTAAATGTCAGCACATGTGAAGAGTCAGTCACAAGAATGAATATGGGAAATTATGTAGGAAAGCAGATATCAATAGAGACATTGGGAAATCAGTCAAAGTATAAAGTGAGTGATAGGATTAGATATTTTCAACAGGGTTGAGGTTGAATATGTAATCTTAGGACGAAGCAACTGTGTAGTCACCAATAGGATTGACATTTGAGAGCATTATTCACCTGGACAAGGATGTTTTTAGTAATCCATGCTCACTTTCCATTTAGACTTTGGTACAATCATAAGTGTGAACTTCGCATTATGTGTCCAGAATATCACTGTGATAAAATGAATATGTAGTTCAGGTGACGTGAGTATTTCTTCCACCATTTCTGGGAGCAATATCTTGAAGACGTATTGATTAGTATTTGGGGGCACCAATAGGTGTACCCTGTGTCTATGAAAATAGAGATAATGCATGAACAGACCATACTGCGAATAAATAATATAACTGGTTCCAATTTACATAATGGATTGAACTGATACCTGAAAATATATAGGAAATCTAATATTGATACACAATCATTCATTCCAACCAGTTATATATCTAATGGTAATATTAGGGTTACAGTTTACCATGAAGGCTGTGTGATATTTGCTTGAAAAATGATTATGGAAATTGAAAATAATGTTTTTGGAAAGAAGTCTCATGAAATGACCAGTCCAGAAACATACAGGAGTACATGTGTTCTGAAGCAGGAAGTGATTGAAAGTGAACCAAATGCCTGGAAATTTGTGAACTTGTGGAAGAAATATATATCCTATGATGTGCATCAACTGAAGAAATAGTGATGTACCAGTGTCGAAAAAAAAAGAAACGTCAAAATACACACCATTTATCATAGGAATCTACTTGCATTGATGCTAAACTCGGTCAGTTACTGTAGAAATATTAGGATTTCTAAGCACCATTCACTAGGAAACAAATGTGTATTTCAGGTGGATTAATACTTCTGAGAATAATCTTTAGAAAAGATGATTATAAATCCACATACATGGACATGAATGAATTTAGGGAGTGTATAATAAGACACATATATTTCATACTTTGAAAAATCTGGAGAGTGTGTGTGTGTGTATATATATATATATATATATATATATATACACACACACACACACACACACACACACATTCAAACAAAACACAGAGAGACTTTAAAAAGTAGAAATATATATGCCAATCAAAATTCATCATGAAATATATATCATCCACAGATCCAAAAATATTTAATTTACTGAACATGGATTTATGTATCATGTTGTTCAAGTAGAAAGCTCACCATAGGTTGAAATTTCAGTTCCAACAGCGTTTAGGAGGAGTGATCTCTTCCCACAATTTGTATCTGCCATGTCAGGAACCTCACAAGAATGTACGTGGGATACCAGGTAGGATTCTATATGTGCATGTAAAAATACATGTGCTGAATAGGCTACAGAGAAAGGGAGACAGGAATTTACATATTTGTTAACTTTACAAACACATGGAGAACTACTTCTCTTAAATTGGACTAGATTTATAACTCCTAGCCTTTATAATGCCAAAGGAAAGTCCAATTATACACCATGCCTCCTCTGAACTTCATGTATTGCTATTCTGTTTGGGTTATATTCCTCCATCATATCAGGATTGGTAATCAGAGTCTAGGAGGGTATGGGTTAGTGTCAGGGATTCAGTATTTTGAATGGAAAATAGGAAAATGAATCCAATGTGTATGCAATTATGTGCTACACAAAAATCTTCCCACTCTCATCAAGAACATTAATGCCTTGACATTACCTTTGCCCCAAGTAAGACACAATTCGAAGAGAAGAGTTAGAAAATCTGTGAATACATATATACAATGGAAAATGCTCAGGAGTTCACAACCTTGGAGGTGGTAGAGGAGCTTCCATAAGTAAGGGACAAGGTAAACACTCCACAAACATGGAGCTCTGCTGGCCTAAAGACTTCTTGGGAAACTGCCTCTGAGTTTGGACACTTGAAATATATGTTGTTGTCAGGAGCTTTATCTTCCTTTGTAGTGAGACCATCAAAGCTTGTTCTGCATCTATGTGACCGGGAGGACATGGTTTCTGATTTTCCAATGAACATGAGGCAGTAGTGCTGAATTCTCTCTTTGTAGGTAAACTGTGGCCACTGGGGTCTAAGTGTTTCCCCGTGTGGACTGTGAGGCCATTTGGTCATCCTCCACTTTTCCTGGTGTTTCTTGCTGCTTCACTGGGAGTTTCCTATTTGCTTCATGAAATACAAGGAGTTCAACTGGGACAGAGTGCTGGAGGGAGTTCTGTCACGTGTGCTGACTCAGGGTCCGAGGAGAATGCACCAACCAGGCTTCTATCCCACAGAGCTTGCCCCCTTGACCATAGCAACCTGATTCTGAACATTGCCCGGAAACCTCTCCATATAACAAGATGCCTTTACATATAAGGGTCTGCTGGCTGCACCGTGTCAGTCACAAGCCATGTGGAAGCCAATGGCAGATCCACATGGCCCCACCACAGATGTTTTATCACACACCTGCACACCACTGCTCTAGGCCCACTCATCAGCAGGCTCCAACTTACTGGCATCTCTGTTCTACACCGTTTTCATGAAACCCAGTCAATCAAGGCACTGTCTGGTACACTCATGATCAGCAACAGGACATCCAAAGGTTCTCCAGTGCCACCTGGTCATGGGAATTTCAAAAATTTCATGGTATTTATCAAGCCATTTTTCAAGGATGAACTTGGAGGCACTGTGGGTTTCTATTCATTCAGGAACCACTAAATGGTGAGGAAGCTCATTTCAATGAAAGCTCTAGAGGAACACTCAGAGGCAAGGCTTCCCAAGAGTGGCCAAAAGGTCACATCAAGCCAGGCCCATTGAGGTCTACAATGTGAGGTCCCTGTGTGTTTTGACTCTCAATTATGGCTGGAAGGTCTTTAAGAAAAAAATCATGTTATATCCTGGCTGAGATTCCCAGTGCTCTGTGCAAAGCCACCCTGGACCTAGATCTCAGTTTCCAAGGGCAACTCTCATGCGTGGCCTCCTAAATTCCCAACACAATTCATGGCAATACTTCTCTGAGTTCAGTTCCAGAACTCAGTCTATAAGGAGAATCACGCCAGAGTTCAAGACCAGGTGGACCAAGTCATCCCTTCCAACCGCCACAGAAATGACCACAATTCAAACCAAAACACTGCCACATGTCCCTCATCTTCTTCCATATAGACACTCATCATAACCTCTGGCTGGAGGTTTCCATGAGGGGGGCAGCCCAAGACAGTGTCTAGAATAAGCTCCCTTGCCCCTCATTTGCCTAATGTCTGGGTGGCCTGGACACCCTTACTGTGACCAAGGAGTGATCAAATAGGCCTGCCATTAATACTGCTCTACTTCTCCAATTTGAGGCCTACTGACTTTCGGGTATAGATTCTTTTTGTGTATTGGAGACATGAGAAAACCCAAGAACCTATGGGCTAGCCTCTGCAGGGCTTTGAAGAACTCATTTGACCCAAAGGATCCCTATTCTCACTTGATGGAGGTCAGGAACTTTCCAGAGGAAAGCGAGAGACTTCATCCACAATGACTGCTCTTTTTGCCATTTTGGCTTTGGATGCACACATGGGATCTTTCGTTAATCCATCAGGTGCTGAGAATCTAAGCCACAGCCTCACACAGGGCCAAGAGGCTGATTCACACACATCCCTTTGCACAGGAATTAAGCAAAAAGCCACAGGTGATGCCCATTCATTTCCATTTGAAAACTGTTTACTTCAGGCTTCACAAAGGGGTAGCCTGAGGCAAAGACCTTCCTGACAGTCAGGGCAACAGAACAATAGGTAAGCAAAAGGCCCAAAGCAGGGTTTCTCCACTGACACTTTACTGGTCACACTGATATCTAAGTTTTCTGAGATGCTTGCCATTCCCTTCAGTTATCCAGTACATGGCCATGTCACAGAGCTGGGAGGTGGTACATATCTTGGACACAAAACCATGAGCCTATTCTGGAGAGTGGCCAGAATTCAGGAAGAAAACAGGAACTTAGCAAGATAGTAGGTGTTGCCCATAGATAAGGGAAGCCCCAGTCCATTCATAAATCGGAAAAGATGAATGCTGGAAAGTTTTCTACTAGACAGGACACATCCATTGATTCATTCTCTTTTCCAATGTCTACAACCAGGGATACAGTGGGATACCCAGACATAGAAACACTCGCCTTGTCAAACGTCTTACTAGAAACAGGCCACTAAAAAAGAAACAAACTGCCTTTCCTACCTATTCTCAGAACATGAGACAAAACCATAAACTCACAACAACACCCACTAAGGCACCTCCTTCCCCCAAGTAGGTCTGTGACTATCCAGAGTGTCTTCTGTCTGGTGGGCCATTCAATGTTCCCCCAAAATGGCCCGTCCTCTCTCAGATCTGGCCTCCTTGGCCTACTCAATGAACTTGTCAGGAGCCACCAGTGAGCCACTCACTACCTGCTTTCTCAGAACTACGTCCCCTCTTCAGAGCTTTCCTGGCATTTGGTCATCCTCACATCAGTAGGTACCAAGAAAGACTGACTCTGTCCTTGGTAAATGCAAACAAGTGAGCCCACTGGGACTGGGACTGAAACTGGCTCTGGGTGCCTGGCTTCCTGGTTGCCAAGTTCCGAGAGTTCCATCACAAAAGAAGTGAGGTGAGGTCACTTCCTTCAGGAACTGAATGAGGTCACTGCCTTGGCAACCAAATTGTCCTAACAGTTGCTTCCAAGGGTCCTATGAGATGGAGGCTGCCCCTGCTTCCTGTGACACTTTCACAAGTTAGAATGGTATATCCTCCATAGGCACCCAGGAACAGCTTTCCACACAGGCCTGGTTTGGTCCATCTTGTCTACATTAAGAAGTGTGCGGCTCATTCAGACACAACCCTTCATCCTGACCAGGTTGTTTGCCATGGAAGATGACTTTTGCTCTCTCATGTCCTTCAGAGCTGCCTACATCTTCTCCAGGGATCATTTCTGCATGGACCTTTGAGTTCTCAGCAGGTGGAAGATCCCCTACATTCCTCTCTTGTAAGATCAACTCTGTCCCTGCTCTTCTGTAAAGTTGGATTGAGGAAACAGTGTATGGTTAGGGGTAAGAACATGTTTGATTTGGGTTAGGAATCATTCTACTGGATGAAGAATGGTATTGGGAACCTGCGATATTTATAATAATATATAGGTGAAGTATATGTATGAAAACAGAAATCTAAGTAAGCTTTGAAGCCCAGAAGGGCATTGGGCCCTTGACTGGGATACTTAGCTTTCAATTACATTCTGCACAGATGTCTCAGATAAATTGATATACAATGGCATAAGACCTTGTACCTTGCATGATTGAATGTGGAAGAGAACATCCATTCAAAAAGGGATTGTAGGTAGGATTAGGAAGATAGTCAGTAGGTTTACGAAGAAGAGTGATTATAACATTTGGACCAAAAGTTCTTTAGCAGTAGGGTGTCAGTTAGAGAGTAGATGTAAATGTCAGCACATGTGAAGAGTCAGTCACAAGAATGAATATGGGAAATTATGTAGGAAAGCAGATATCAATAGAGACATTGGGAAATCAGTCAAAGTATAAAGTGAGTGATAGGATTAGATATTTTCAACAGGGTTGAGGTTGAATATGTAATCTTAGGACGAAGCAACTGTGTAGTCACCAATAGGATTGACATTTGAGAGCATTATTCACCTGGACAAGGATGTTTTTAGTAATCCATGCTCACTTTCCATTTAGACTTTGGTACAATCATAAGTGTGAACTTCGCATTATGTGTCCAGAATATCACTGTGATAAAATGTATATGTAGATCAGGTGACGTGAGTATTTCTTCCACCATTTCTGGGAGCAATATCTTGAAGACGTATTGATTAGTATTTGGGGGCACCAATAGGTGTACCCTGTGTCTATGAAAATAGAGATAATGCATGAACAGACCATACTGCGAATAAATAATATAACTGGTTCCAATTTACATAATGGATTGAACTGATACCTGAAAATATATAGGAAATCTAATATTGATACACAATCATTCATTCCAACCAGTTATATATCTAATGGTAATATTAGGGTTATGGTTTACCATGAAGGCTGTGTGATATTTGCTTGAAAAGTGATTATGGAAATTGAAAATAATGTTTTTGGAAAGAAGTCTCATGAAATGACCAGTCCAGAAACATACAGGAGTACATGTGTTCTGAAGCAGGAAGTGATTGAAAGTGAACCAAATGCCTGGAAATTTGTGAACTTGTGGAAGAAATATATATCCTATGATGTGCATCAACTGAAGAAATAGTGATGTACCAGTGTCGAAAAAAAAAGAAACGTCAAAATACACACCATGTATCATACGAATCTACTTGCATTGATGCTAAACTCGGTCAGTTACTGTAGAAATATTAGGATTTCTAAGCACCATTCACTAGGAAACAAATGTGTATTTCAGGTGGATTAATACTTCTGAGAATAATCTTTAGAAAAGATGATTATAAATCCACATACATGGACATGAATGAATTTAGGGAGTGTATAATAAGACACATATATTTCATACTTTGGAAAA